>NW_021593325.1:1223093-1254949 GCF_001605985.2 Dendrobium catenatum
GTCCGATCGTGTGAACCTGAAATGTTAGTAGAAAGTAGTTGTAGAGAAACAAGAATTGTTTGCTATCATCAAAATCATAAACCATAGATCCACAACAAGCTCAATGTGGCTTGCTATTTTTCATATTTTCCTTAAGGTTTATTTTTGTTCTTGTTTTGCAATATGGACTGCTTTCTATATCTTATATGGCTGCTTTCTATAATTTGCTTGGGTTGGTATTTATTGTGGTTATTCTGCCTCAACTGTTGTGGTTTGATGCTCGGGTTGATGCTTTGTGATAGATGCCTTAATTGATCGCTCTTGCAATCTTTGGTGGCTCTTTTAGGCTTCTTTTGTGGCACCTTTCTTACTGCTTCTTAAAACAGTTTTTTAGTACAGAAGTTAAATTTTTTTTACTCGAAAGATGCTATAAGAAGCAGTAAAAAAACTGTCTCAAACAAAGCCTTAATTTTCATCAGCTGTCGATTTCCAGGTGCTTCTGTCTTGGAGGATTTGCTTGGTCGTTTTCCAGGTCCTTCTCTCTCTACCCTTATTCTTGTTTTATCTTGCTTGTTTATTTATTGTAGCTATTTGAGCATTAGCGAGCTTTGGAGTCCTCTTAAGGATTTAACCGCCCAAGACGAGCATTTTACCAAAAAAAAAGAGATATATAATGGTGTTATTGAAGAGAATAATGGAATATTAACTTGTAAAAATTGTGTTGATATTAGAGAATAAATTTTAGAGACATTAACTTTGATCCTAAATATCTTTTGAGATTTCTCTTTGATCCTTTATGTTAGTTTTCCATTTTCAAAAGGTTACTGTTTTTGTCTAACTATAAATAATTTTTAATTTTTGTGATATGACCTTTTTTAACTTAAAATTGAAGGAAGTTATTTCTTACCTTCATTCTCAAGATTTATCATATTATAGGATTACATCAAATTTTAATAAAAAACTCTCTCACTCCATTGTCACAAGAGAAGAATAGGAAGATGATTAGGAAAGGTGAAGGCATTGGGTGAGGTCTTTGCTATTTTTATAATAAAATTTCATAGAGTAAGATCATTTTCTAACAAGATCAAACTGATCACTTTGTTGGCATTAAAGGAGAAGAGGAAAGAGAATAGAGAGGTAGAGGCGGCAGTTGAAGGCTTTCATCTATCATTGTATGATTCAAAAGTAGCTGTTAAGTATAATAAATCTTTTGAGGATGTGAAATCACTAATTATTGTTAGAGGTAATGAGAAATTATTCTGTGTGGAGTCTGGACGGGAAAAATTGTTCAGATTATTATGTATTTGTTAAGTATATACTCAGTAAATACTCGATAAATATTCACAAAATATTCAATAATACTAACAACTGAGAATTTGTTGAGTAATTATAACGTATTTGAAAATAAACAGTAAATATGGACGGTTCATCCCATCCGAATTTTGCATAGAATAATTTCTCAGAGATAATTGGCATTGGGACCAAGTGACGAGTGTCGATTTCTACGTTGAAAGGTGATAGAGGGGAAATTGAGGGACAAAGAGTAATTGTGTTTTTAAATCATGGACCTATCTAAAGTCTCACCCAAAATTATAGAACACAGAAGATCTTTAACTATTATTTTATGTAAAACAGGATAACTTCAGCCTCCTCATAGAATCAACAGATGGATCGTTTACATATAAATTTGGTGTATGCATAGGTGACGATCAACCAGTAGATGAGAGATCAACAAATCCTTGAAACTGAGAATAAGAAGCTCCAAAGTATATTGTCAGAGAAGGAAGCCCAATAGTTGTCATCTACAGTTATAGAAGAAATCAGAAAATCTTTTGCCTTCAAGATAATTATTGAAGATCACATTCATGAAACTCACAATCATATTTATGACGTGGAGCTCGCAATCATATTTATGACGTTGAGGTGAAGGCTTTAGAAATAGAGTATATGGAGGAGCGCTTCATCAGAGATTTTATGAAGGGCGTGCATGTGGTGCATCGCAAGACTGGAGCAGATATCGAGGGGTTGATACCTAGCCAGACTTCTGGTGACCCATCTTTAGACTCTGGTGGCGAAGAGCTTGAGAGTGAGTTGTAGAAGGCCTTCTCCTTCGATGAGGAGGAGGATAATATTGAGATCCTATAGGATTGCTCCGATGTTATTTGTACCACTTTATTTTCTTTCTAGTGATGAGTATATGTATGTTTGGTATTGATGCTTCCATATGATGTACTTTATGTTCAGTGATATATTAAGAAATTATTAATATTTATATTTTTCTCTTCTCCTTATATGTATATGAAATTGACTCAGTTTTATTTCAATGAGAAATATTTTGGTAGTCTTTTTTGACATGAGTGAATACGAGAGATATCCTCTTGAGTATCTTGACATATCTGAGATTGTTAATCAAAGCATTTGCTTGATGATTTTTAACCTGTATGGAAGAGGTCGGATCAAATCCCCCTGGAATTGATTATCCAGTGATTGAGATATAATGTAGATGTGTATTTCTCAAATCATGGATAAAGAGTTAACAAGATTTTTATCTTTTAAAATATATGATAACATCACAACAAAGTGAACATCATAATATTATATTATATAAGACAATACAACAATTCCCTAGTATAACTTAGGAATATGGAGGCTAGAAGAGTTCTACCCTAATCAACACATAAGGGATAATACTTAAACGATATAAAACATAACCACTTGGAGGGACATAATACAAGACAAATACTACCAATAATATAATATAAGATAAATAATATTATCAATACCTACTGATAATACTTGCGAAGGTTGCTAACATTTCAAGTTCGGGGGAGCATTTTTTCACTAGCATCTTTCAGTTTGAAGGTGCTAGGCTTGACCATGGTTGCCACCAAATAAGGACCCTCCTAGAGGGGAGAGAGCTTGTTACACTGAGGGCCTTTTCCAGCGGCTTCGATGCTATATAGAACTAAGTCCCCAATAGAAATAGGTTGAGGTTTCACCCTCCGATTGTAGTGACGAGCAATTCTTTGGTGGTATGCAGCAGTCCTGAGTGAGGCTTCATCTTTTACTTATGGGAGGAGATCCAAATTTATTTTTATATTCTTTCACAAGAATTGTTTGGCATTTGCTTCAGTAATCTTCGTCAAAAGTTCTGCCTCTACCCATTTTGTGAAGTAATCTATAGCTAGGATAATGAATTTTCATTATCTAGTGGCTATAGGGAAGGGTCCTATTATATCAATTCCCCACTAGGAGAAAGGCCAAGGACTTTTAAGTGATGCAAGTACCAGAGCGGGTATATGGGTGAGATTGGAATACAATTAGCAGTTTTTGCATTTTTGAGTAAACTCAAATGCATCATGTTTTATTGTAGGCCAATAGAATCCTTATATCATAATCTTGTAAGCCAATGCTCTTCCTCCCATATGTTCTCCACATACTCTTGAATGAACTTCTCGGAGTGTGTAATCAGCTTCTGAAGGTGGGAGGCACTTAAGATACAGTCCGGTGAAGGCGCATTTATACAACTCGTCACCAATAATGATGAAATTTACTACTTGTCTCCGAAGTCATGTTGCAGCCATGGGCTCTTTAGGTACCATCCTATAAAAAAGACAAGATGGGATCGATCAAAGACGCCTCTCTTAGTTCATCGATTGATTGTATGGCCCATGGACCTTGAATTATTAAAAAGTAGATCTTCTTGATACACTTTCTTTTATAAACATCACATGTCGTTGATGTTGCAAGTTTAAAAAGAGCATTTGCTCGTACATTTTGTTCTCGGAGAACATGGATGATTTGATGCTCTCTTATATGGGTTAAGAGTAATTTTACAATGTTGCAATACTGGGCCTTTTATGGATTGTGGATATCAAACTCCCCCTCTACCTGAGAGGAGACTAATTATGAATCAGTGTAGACTACTAAGTTCTATATCTCATAGTCAATTGCTAGCCTCAATCCAACAATAAGAGCCTCGTACTCTACTGTATTATTTATTGCTGGGAACTTAGGTCGGAGCCCATACTCAAGGGTAACATTCTGTGGAGAGATTAATAGAATTCTGACCCCAGCGCTGGAACTTTTAGAAGCTCCATCAACACACAACATCCACTATGGTGGAGAAGGTGAAGCATTTGGTTGAATATCAGATACTAAGATGGTGCATTCAATTATAAAATCTGTAAGTGCTTGAGATTTAATATCGAGCCTAGGCAAGTAGTGGATGTCGAATTCTCTAATCTCTACAGACCACTTAACAAGCCTACCCGATGCTTCTGGCTTTTGCAAGATACTTTTTAGTGGCAAATTTAAGTAGACTCCAATTGTATGGGCTTGAAAGTAAGGGTATAGTTTTCTGGCGGAATAAATTAACGTTAATGTTATCTTATCTACTAGAGGATAACTTCTATTTTAGATAATATCTTACTGACATAGTAGATGGGGCGTTGTATAATATTTTTCTCTCCTATCAAAACTGTACAGATAGTCTGGGTAGAAACATCTAAGTATAAATACAACTTTTCTCCCAGTGTTGGTTTAGAAAGTAGTGGCGGGGATGCCAAATACTTTCGTAGCTATTCGAAGGCTTCTTGGCATTCATCGGTCCATTGGAATCCAGAGCTACGAGCACCTCTAAGTATCTTGAAGATGGGCAGATATTTATCTCCTAAACGTGTCAGGAAATGAGAAAGTGATGTAATTCGTCCATTTAGCCTTTGAACCTCCTTGATATTCTTCAGTGACACCATATTCATTGGCGCCTTAATTTTCTTAGGATTAGCTTCAATCTCTCTGTGGTTCACCATAAACCCTAAAAATTTTCTAGAAGCGACTCCAAAAGCATATTTGGCAGGGTTGAGTCACATATTATAACGTCGTAACAAATGGAAGTATTGTTTCAAGTCTGAGATATGTTGAGATTTTTCAAGACTTTTCACCAACATATCATCTACATACACCTCCATAGTACGCCCAATAAGGTTTTTGAAAACCTTATTCATGAGGCACTGATAAGTTGCTCTAGCATTTTTGAGCTAGAATGACATGACCAGATAATAGTATAACCCTTTATCTGTTCGGAAAGTCATTGCCTCTTCATCCGTGGGATTCATCTTTATTTGATTATAACCAGAATATACATATATAAAACTAAGCATTTGATGCCCATAGGTAGTATCAACCAATTGATCTATATGAGAAAGTGGAAAACTATCATTTGGGCAAGATTTGTTGAGATCTGTATAATCTAAACACATTCTCCAAGCTCCATTCGCTTTCCATACCATGATGACATCCACCAACCAAGTGAGATAATACACTTCCCATATAAATCCAGCTTCCAAAAGCTTATCCACTTCTTGATCGATCGCTTGATGATGATATGGTGTAAAGTTTTGTTTCTTTTGGATAATCAATTTGCACGTCAGATTGACTTTGAGGGAGTGTACGATCACTTCGGGGTCAATTTTGAGCATATATGCCGGACTCCATGCAAAAACATCCTAATTTTCACTTAGAAAATTTATGTATTTTTTCTTCTCATCATTTGAGAGAAGGGATTTAATTCATACAGTCTTTGAAGGGTGTTCTTCTAATATAGATACAATAGTGAGGTATTCTACAAGGGAAGCTCTTTGAGGGGTATCTTCACTCCATAGATCAAAATCTTTGATATTCAGGGTCATTGTTGGACGTGGTTTAACTTGTCTAAGATAGCATATTTGTACTATTTGTTGATCTCCACATACTACATTGACTTCTGTTGGGGTAAGGAACTTCATCTTTAGGTGAGGGATGGAAGCGAAAATCCCAAAAATTGAAAAGAGCGATCTTCTAAAGATAACATTGCAAGATGATTCTGACTTTACAACAATAAACTGAATGGAGTGTGTAGTCTGTCAAGGAAATTCTCTCAGTATAATTGGGAGATTGATTGTCCCTTATGCTTGTATAAGTCGATTATCAAATCTTTACAATGGACCTACAGCAGGCCGAAGCTTTTCTCTTAAGATACTTATATTGAGAAAAGTGAAGTAAAACAGGACATCTACGAAGCTTCCATTATCCACAAAAATTCTTTATTATTGTAACACATATCACCTATCCCCGCATTAATCACAAGCTGATATTGATGAGGGGTTTTTACCCCCTCCAAATCATAGTCAACAAAAGTGATAGAGTGATCGATACAAGCCTTCTTTGGCGTCGGATTTTCATCTACTGTCAAAAAGACTTGATCAGATAACAGGGGGCCTCGTGCGATTATCTCAATTTTACCAACTACTATTCGATTATTCACCTGTTATCATTGTTGTTGATTTTGCCCCCCCTTTTTTTTTTTTTCCCCCCCCCCCCCCCCCCAAACGGGACGAGCTTCCTCTCGGGTAGGTGGATATCAAATAAATTATCAAAAATAGTCCTGGCGGATAAGTCTCAATCTCATCCTTAAGTTGCCTATAGGCTTCAATAGTGTGGCCATGACTATGATGAAAGTGATAGTATTGATCTTGATTTCTTGTGTTCAGCTTTAAAGGATTCGACCATTTCATTGATCTTAATCTCGAATGGTCATCAATACATTTGCTCGAGATGTATTGAGTGGGGTATACTCCTCTTGTCGAGGTTCCCATCGCGACAATGGAGGCCTAGGAGGTAGATTATTCTTCTCTTATTTCTTTCGTTGTAAGGATGAATTATTCATTCTAAGCGCACCTTTGTGCTTCCCATTGGTTTGCTCAAACTGTTTCCTGTGAGCATTTATTGCTTCATCTGCAAAGATTTGTGCCTCCACACGATAAATCAAGTCGGTATATGAATGAACAGTGTCCAACATGAGTGTCAGATAGAAGGGGTCAAGATGAAGGCCTCCGAGAAAGACCCCTCTCAGTAATTCAGGATCTACTCATGGAATTTGTCAAGCCTCAGTGGAAAATTGCTAAAAATACTCCTTTAATGATTCTCCCGCATTTTATTGAATCCTGGAGAGCTGGCAGGAGTCCTTAGCAATTCTTTGATTGACTACGAACTATTCGACGAACACTTTGACCAATTTGACAAATAAATGGATCATTCCGGATGGAAGTGAATAGAATCACGTTCAAGCATGTCCTTTAAGGGCGGTAGGAAAAACCTAACATAGGAGTACATCCGAGGCTCACTAGATATATATGATGGTTCTATAGTGATCGATATGCTCGTATGGTCGGATGTTCCATCGTAGGACTCGATGCTTGGTAGTTTAAAGACAACCGGAATGGGGTGCTGAAGAATGGCTTCGGTTAAAGGTGATGACTCCTGGAAGTTTCACTATCGAAGAGTTTGCCTCACATCTCCTCGGGGGAACTCTTTCCGTACTAATCTTCGTAGTTCATGACGTAGGGCATTGCGAGGAAGCTTAGCAATGTGTGGTTGGGCTAAGTCTTTAGGGAGGTCTGGAAGAATGTGAGGTTGTCGAGTTGTGGGCGAAAGATGGGTAGAACTTGTTATATTGGCAAGTATCCTGGTGTGATTACATATGTCTACTTGGTGGAGGAAGATAAATCTCCGCTTGAAGGTGTTCGAGTTGAACATCTTTAGCTAGTGGTGGAGCTCTAGGGAGAAGAACCTCATCCCGTTATGGTAATGCTGGCTGTCGAGTCTCTCGTAGGAGTTGAAGGATCTCATTCGGAGATTCTTCCATCTTTCGAATTCTCTCTTCTAAGGAAGGTTCTAAGGTTCCTTCTATAGTAGCATTTTTCCCCCAGGATAAAAAGAGGCAAATATAAGGCATCTATGATTCATAGATTGATTTCTAGGTTAGTGGGAGTTGGAGAGAGAAACTCCAACGATACGAGTACTACGCCTGTTGACCATCGTAGCAACACTTGAAATTGTGGGATAATATTTCGTACAGACGGCGTCAAACTGTTGCTGGCTAGAATATATACAGCGATAGAGTTTGAAAGTTTTTGTCTCAGAATTGTATGGATATCTAGCACTCAAACAGGAGAGAAATAAAGACACTCGGATTTTTTTTTATGGAAAACCCTAGAAAGGGAAAAACCCACGGGGCCACGCCCAGTTCAAAAAATTCCACTAGTGTTTGCTTGAAATACAAGAGCTCATCCTTAGAATTTAGGATGATCATATTACAATGATTTACTTTCGGATTGAAGTCCAGTTACACACAAGTTGTGTATTCTAGTTGAATTCATAGTCACTTAGATTTTCGGCGTCACTTGGAAATCGGGCGGAGTTTCAGCGTCACTTGAACGTCAGGCAGAATTCTGGTGTCACTTGGGCAGAATTCCTGCTTCGGGTAGAATTTCGGCGTCACTTGGGCGTGGGGCAGAATTCCGGCGTCACTTGGGCGTCGGGCATAACTCCGGTGTCACTTGGGAGTCGGGTAGAACTCCGGCGGTGGTCGAGAAGGAGTTTGTTTCCTCTTATCCTTCTCTTCTCTTCTTCTTGCTTGGTTCCATTTTCAAGAGGAATGAAGGGTCTATTTATAGATTTATGGAGTGGCATGGCCTGTAAATAGGTGAGATATCAGTGGTAAATGGGGAGTGCTTAGATGGACGGCCGATATTGAAACCCTTGATCATGTAACGTTCATCAGACATTTGAAGTTTTTAATGATGTCAAAATTTGGCGATCTTAGGGTTGTTGGATTCGTCTCGTCGAGCCGCTCGATTCGACTATAAGCTCGTCATGTTTGAAAACAATTTGGTAACTAAAATTGTGGTTTGAAATTTTCAACAGCACTTCGGGTCCTTGATTTGGACTCATTTTGGCTCGGATTGAGTCGAATTTGGTGTCGTTGGATTTGTATTTTCGAGACGCTCAGTTTGACTGTAAGTTTGATGAAATCGAAGCAGGGGATCCCTGATTTAATTTTTGAAGCTTCCAACTTGATTTTGCCTCAAGATTCATGCCCGATCAAGATACTTTTTGCATGATATATCACAATTTTCTATCTATAACTTGCATGCAATATTCAAATTGTAAAATTGTATCAATAAATTCATGTTATATCATTTATTATTAAAAAAATAATAAAATTTTATTTTTATATTGTATAAATAAATAATCAATTAATTAAATAGATAAAGAAATTAAATATTATTCATATTATAAAAATTAATTAATGCATGCATGTGCAAAAATATATAGCGTATGTGTATATAGTCATTGGTGGAGCCAAGGGGGGGGCAAGGGGGGGCGAACTTTTATTATATCCAGTGAACGTACGCAGAGGAACCTTCGGTTTTAGGAAAAAAAGCGCCTGTACCGAGTTTTTTTGAAAAAACTCGGTACACCTCGTTACTCGGTACTCGGTACAGGCACTTTTTTTGCCTAAAACCGAACGTTCATCTGCGTACGTTCACTGGATATAATAAAAGTTCCTCTTTTATAGCTGTGAGAAATGGAGGATTATCATATCATCTACTACATAGTGGACATTTCCAACTGGGCTAGACCCACTGGATTTTCCCTTTTTTTTTGTTTTCTTATCTATAATTGTTTATATCCACATAAATAAAAACTTACAATATCAAAGAAGAAAAAATAAAAGAAACCTAAAAACTCTTTAAAGTATGACACAACTACAAACAAGGTTCTTAAAAAAGAACCCAGCAAAAACTCTATAAAAGAGTCAGCAATGATAAAAAATAGGAACAAAAGATGATAAAATTCCCATCCATCTGAAGATGAAGTTAATCCAAGCTCCGCAGCAATATATCAATCCAAAACAACCAATCGATCCAACAACCGCATCCAACAAAAAAATAATCACCACAACAAAATTCCAACTCGAAGTTGGAATAAACTACCAAAACAACTCCAACAACTTGGAGCCAAAATCCTTCAACGACTTGTAGCCAATTAGAAAAGAAAGATCATTCAGCAAAACAATCCAACAATACCATCCAAAAAAAGCCTACAATTCCAACTTCAGAGCGATCAACCAGCATCTAAACCAAACTCCAGGGAAAACTCCAGATAAATCAAAACAGTCCAGCCAACCATCAACCACCACACCTGTATAAAAGAACACCCAACAGAACCAATAGCAAGGATAAAAACCCATAACCCCTGCAAATAAAGACCCAGAATACGAGAAAACCTTCCATTGAAGCAAAGGACCCAAAAATATATTTGGTTGCTAGAGACAACCATCCAGAAAAATTGGTTGCCAGATCAGCCATCCAACAAAATAAGAAACAATAAGAAGGTGACCAATCATCATTGTCCAAAAACACCAATAATAACCCACAACTAGACAATATACTGGATAATCTTATGATATGAAGCCCAATTACTAGCTTTAGCTTGCACCGCAGAGCTAATGAGCTTACAAATATAATCCTGATTATGAAAAATGTTATCCATTTTCCTGCAATTTCTTTCCTTCCAAACAAAATAAATAGTGCAACAATAATAGAGAAGAAAGAGATGTTTAGCTTCAACAATCAAATTAGAATTCCAAATAAAATAAAAAATTTGCAAAAGATTCAACCTAAGCATAAAGAAATTTAACCCAGACATAAAGATTATGTTAAAAGAAAAGTCACATTCAAAAAATAAATTATTATGACTTTCCAGCCCCATATTGCAAATGATGCAAGAACTAGGCATATTAATACTTCTCTTAATTAAAAGATCAACATCTTTCAAACCATTAAGCATAGTCATCCAATAAAAGCAAGAAAACCTAAGAGCATACCTTTTATGCCACACAAATTTAAACCAGTCCACCTGATGAAAATGATTAAATAACATAGAATAAAAATTCTTAAAAACAATAAAGGTCACCTTATCCCAAACAAAATAAGAAGTGCTTGAGTAAGAATCAGAATACTATAAAAAACCCGAGCAATGTCTTCTGGAATATATAAAGGAATATTCTAGCTATCATTAATAATCTAATCACCAACAGTCTTTGCCTTTAGGGAGCCTCAAAACCCATAAGAATTTCTTGAAGAGCTTTCCCATAAAGCCAAGGATCCCATAAGAGAGATAACGAACTATTGACAACCAAATTATAAGATATATCGCTTTTAATATCTCTAGCAATAAAACAAAGATCTTTCCAAAATTTTGAATCTTTTTTAGAGCAAGGCTTCCAACAAGAAATATATTTGATTTTAACCCAAACAGCAAGAGACTCTGTATTATTAACAATACGCCAAATAATAGAGCAATCATAAGTAAAACATAAAGCATTAAGATTAGGAATCCCTAAAACACCAAACTTTTTTGGTTTACAAACATCCTTCTAAGAAATCAGATGAATCTTCCTAATATTAACTTCACCAAAAAAATAAAAAAATTAGGGAAAGCACTTTTGAAAAATTTGAAACGAGCTTTAGATAAAGAAGCCCTCTAATCCAATACAAAATAATATTAGAGATAGTGAAATTAATATATTGAACCCACCTAGCAAAAGATAAAATTCTAGCTTTCCAACGAGCAAGAAGATCAATAATTTTATTCATCAACGACTGAAAATCAGAAATTAAATGTCTTTTACAGGAAATTAGTTAACCTAAATATTTCAAAGTGTCCTGGGAAATAGGGATTCCCAAAAGTTGACAATATCTTGAGCAATTAAACACCCTTTAGAAAAGATAATAGAACTTTTCTCTGGATTAACTTTCAGCCTAGAAACCTTATAAAAATAATCAAGAATCTCATTTAACTTTTCAACATTCAAAATAGAGGCTTTCCTGAAAATAAGAACATCATCCTCATATAATAAATTAGATATAGAGTGTTCACCAGCCATAAATCCCTCAAAGAAAACCTCTTGAGACTTATCCTCTGGAAGATTAGGAAAAACATCCATAATAATATAAAAAAGATAAGGGGAAAGAGGACAACCTTGACGTATCCCTGAAGAAAAACTAAATAAACCCTTTAGAGATCCATTTAGCCTATCAAAAAAAGGTATCATTAATGCACCCTTTAATCCAAGAAATAAAAACTTGCAGAAAACCTTTTTGAGCCATCATATTAAAAAGAAAATCTCTAGAAATAAAATCAAAAGCTTTATGAATATCCAATTTAGAGCAAAAATACTTATCTTTATTCTCACAATTAAACCCTCATTATAACTCAGCTGCCAAAATAATATTATTAGTAGAAATCCTCTTTTTGATAAAACCAGATTGACTATTGTGAATAATATATGGCATTATATTCTTCATCCTTAAAGCCAAGATTTTTGCAATAGTTTTATAAAAAAAATATTACAAAGAGAAATAGGCCAAAAATCAAAAACATGAGAAACATTAGCCTTCTTAGGAATAAGAGCAATTGCAGTAGCTTTAGCAGCTCTGGATAAATACCCAGTTTTAAAGAAATAAAAAGCAACTTGGCAAAAACTATGCTAAGAAATGTCCCAATTTTTTTTAAAGAAATCAAAAGTAAAACCATATGGACCTGGCGTAGAAGAAGCAGAGCCAGAGAAAACCACATTCTTAATTTCTATTATAGTCACCAGACCCATTAAAGAAGCCAAACTAGCTTCAGGAATTTTCTTTCCCATTAGTACGAAAAATCCAGAAGAAAAAACAGGCTTAGGATCATTAAAATGATTCTTAAAATGGGTAACAAAAACCTCAGTCAACTTATTTGGTTCATAAATAGCCTCATTATTAGAATATATAATCTTAATATGATTAAGATTTTACATACGCATGATTTTAGAATATAAAAAACTCAAATCATCTTTTCATTAGATAACCACAAAGCTTTTGCTCTTTGCACAATCCAAGAAGACCATAAAAACATATTAAAATTAAGCAGCCCATTAACTTCCTTAAGAGCCAAACTAAGTTTAACATTAGAAGGATTAGCTTGAATACCCAATAAAACTTCTTGTTGTTTCTTTTGCAGAGATAAAATATTTTTCCAAACATCATTAGAAGAAGCCCACTTTTGCTTTTAAATCTACCTTTTAGCTCCTGTAATTTATCATAAAAAACATTTATAGGATTACCAACTAGGGCTTTAGAAAAAGAGTGAATAAGAATATTCCAGAATTCATGTTTATTGCACCAGAAATTTTTATAAAGAAATCTCTTATTATCAAGAAATAAATGATAATTGCAAACAGTAAGACGATAATGATTAGAACAAATAGGATTCTCCACATGATAAAAAGAGTCAGTAAAAACATTTAACCAATTGCAATTGAGTAAAACCCTATCAAGTTTAATATGAATAGGGGAATCCACTTGCTGATTATACTAAGTAAAAAAATGCCCAACCGAAGAAAGTTCTTGAAGCCCAGTATTAAAGATGAAGTTATTGAAATCCTCTACTTTGGAATAATTAACTATATAACCACCATATTTCTCATTAGCAACCTAAAAAAATTAAAATTTCCTAAAATAATCCACGGGAAGAAATAATATTAGCTAAATTAAGAAGATCAGTCCATAGGAAAAGTCTATCCACAGCAGAATTAGTTGCATACACCACAGTAATAATAACCATAGTAGAAGAATCAACTTCAATCGAACTATGAATAAATTGACAAGAAAAAGTAATGCAGTTAAATTTAATATGAGAAGCATTCCATTTTAACCAAATTCTTCCAGGCAAAGAGCATGTAAAATTATGACAATCTCCTTCATGAGAAAAAAAAAATTATGTTTCACAACAAACCAAGGATCCAAGACCTGATCCAGATTAACCTTAGCTTTAAGAATACAAACAAGATCAACACCATATTTAGAAATAAGATTTTTGCAAGCAAGAACTTCATCCAAATTATGAAAACCTCTAACATTCCAAGAAGCAATATTAGGCATCAACATAACTATTTATTAGAAGTAAGTGCTACCTTTTTGGCAATTTTAGACCTTCTCAGTTTCCAGAACCTAAAGAAACCTTAGAAATAGGTTGATCTTTAACAGAAGAATTCAAAACTTCTAATCGATTATTATTGGAACTTACAAAAAAAATTTCAAGGTTACAAATTTGAGATCCAACAATATGATCCTTCAGCCCCTCCATAACCTAAAACTTATTAGCCACGTTAGTTTCCTTTAAAAAACTAACATTATTTGAAATATTCAAAAGCCGAGATAGGAAGCTGTGAAGAATCAGAAGTAGAGACTTCTGTAGGAGAATTAAGATTGACAAAACTTATATCAAACCAGTGGAATTAATATCTAAATTCTCTAAAATAACATTACCCGATATCAAAATATTTTCATGTTTCTCAGACAAAACCAAACCTTCTCTCGAAACAATCTGCTCTACAGGTGCCATAGAAAGATTAAGAGAATATGAAGAAATAATAGAATATGAACAAACCTGAATATTATAAATATTATGTTCAGAATTAAGATCCTTATTATTATTCGGTTGAGCAGATTTAGAAAACCTTGAAGTCTTCACCCATTTTCTAGTCCTACTACGCCCTCTATCTTTATCAACAACAAAATTTCCTTTCTCTTTACAAACAACAAAATTCTCTTTATCTTGAACTTGATTATTTTCTACCATATTCTAAGGATTGGATGGACAAAGAGAAACATAATGAACCAAAAAACAACATCCAGAACAAGGGAACGGTTTCCAGTCATAAACTACTTTCAGAGGTTAGATATGTCCCGTAATCAAAATATTCACTTCCTCCGGAAGAGAAGAATCTTTATTAATAAGAACACAAACTCTAGGAAAAGTAAGTTGTTTTTTCAGTCGTTAAAATATCAACAGAAACAGGGACTCCCACAAGACTAGCAACCTTCGAAATACCTTACGGCGTCTAGCAGACAAGAGCTAAATCCATAATTTTGATCCAGATCGGAATAGAGGTAAATTCCTCACTTTAGCCTAAATAAAGGTCACCATAACTACAAGATAAAAGGTTTACTAAAAAAGAACCATGACCCTCCAGACCAGATCATGTCAAAATCTTCAGAACAAGAAAATTTCATTAAGAAAAATCCTTCACTTAAAGCAATAAGAGTTAAATTCCCTTTCAACTTCCAAGTTTTAAGCATTACCGAATGTAATGCTTCAAAATAAGGTCTCTTGCCCAAAGAATAACCAACTAAGGTTAATCCCCATTTTTCTTAGACATTAGCGACATCAACCTCAAAAAATGAACAAAATTATCTAAAGATTTAACACAAAAAATAGAAAAAGATTTTGAAGAAGATTGACAAGATGTCAACACTCCATTTTAAGATTTCTTACAAAATCCCATATGAGAGATCTTGGGTTTTAACCATAGACAACGGTGGAATATCTTTATGAAAATTCATAATAATAATAAAAAAAAGAAACCCTAAGAAAAAAAAAAAAACAAACAGGGCATTTTTATTATTATAATAAAAGCGAGGGAGCAGTTTCCCGCACGAAAACAAACCAGCTGGCAGCACGCACCTTTTCTGTTCTCTGTTCTACTTCCATCGCGCACGCGATCGCAGTGGAGATATTCTAGGGTTTTCTTTCCTCTCGGGTCCGACAGTGTTAGGAGGGAGAGAGAGATGAGAAGGCACGGGCATCGGATCCCACTGGAGGTGATGGGATCTATGATAGAGGTGGCAAACGTGGCGTGGAACGCCCTCGAGCATCGCCAGGAGCGGAAAATCGTCAACGCGGAGGAAGAGGAGATTGCTCGCCTTCACTCTGAGAATCACCGCCTCAAGGCTCTTCTCGCTGAGAATGCCCCCCTTCTTCATGAAATTTCGCAAGTTCCTTCTCTCGTCAACGAATGCCCTTCCGATGTGATTCTCTTTTTCCTTCTTCACTGCGAAATCTTATGAATTTATGTTTATTAAGAGAACTACGATGAGGGATTTTCGTTCCTTGATATTTTTCTGACTTATTGGGGGCTGTTCGGTTCATTGTTCTTTGAAATGCATAAATTGCAGTGTCTCTATATTGTTGACCATTGCACCATCTTATAGGTGTCAGAAGCCCTGGAATTTATTTATCTATTCGAGTTGGGAGGCTTTCCCTATGTTAGAAAGCATGATGTTGGTCGGAATTATTTTTTGTGCGGTTGATGTTGTTACAGTGAAAGACCCAAATTACTTTTACTATTTTCAATATGCCTTTGGAAGCTCAGTAGCTGATTTTTTTTATTGCAAGCTATTAATCTAGTGCTAAATCTGGGAGAACATTAACACTTGTCAACTATATAGATTTGATTTAATTTATGTACTAATGTGGAAGCAATTGAGCTGGTATCTAGGTTCAAATATACATTCATTATGCTACATACTATGCATGTATACAGGTATGCCCAAATTTAAATGCTTAAGTACTCATTGGATTCCTGAATAAACAAGTACTTATTAGATTCCTGAATAGACAAGAAGTCCTGGAATTTATTTCTCTAATCGAGTTGGGAGGATTTCCCTATGTCAGAAAAGCATGATGTTGGTCGGGAGAGCTTTTTGTGTGGTTGATGTTCTGACAGTGAAAAACCCAAATTACTTTTACAGTTTTCAATTTGTTTGGAAGCTTGATAGCTGATTTTGGATTGCAAGGTTTTATTCTAGTACTAAATCTGGGAGAACCCTAGTACTTTTCAAGTGTAAAGATTTGATATAATTGATGTATTAACGTGGAAGCAATTGCGCTGGTATCTTGGTTCAAATATATATCCATTATGCTACACTATGTAGATATACAGGTATGCCCACAGATAAATGTTTCATTACTTATTAGATTACTGAATAGACGAGTAAAATAGGTATACAGGTATGCCCACAGATGAATTCTCAAGTACTTATTAGATTTCTGAGTAGGCAAGTAAACATATGTTTGCTGTTGTTCTTATTTTAGTTGGTTTGCTTTGTTGTTTCAGTGTAGCTTCTTACCTGAGTGAACTTTTTAAATTTATTTTGATAGTTGTAAAGATATTCTTTTTCATTGTTTTAAATGATTATTTTGGTTATAAGATGCCTATAGAAAATTTGCATTCTTATTCTTCGATGTGTCTGTTTAAAATTTAAAGAAACATTCCAATGCAAAGAATTAATCTTATTATAGAACTTAGTTAGAGGTACTTTCAAATGATAAACTGATTAAACTTGGTTGGGAATTATGAGGGATAAAATTTTTAAATTGGACATCTTTAAATATATGTTGTTATCCTATAATGAATACAATTTTATTTCATTTTTCAATGACAGTTATATTCACGACTTTTAGCTCTAGTGGAATCTCCAAACTTCTTGGAAACACTTGAATCGCTTAATAAAAAGCTTGCTACTGGATCAAATGCGACCTTGTCAAATTCCAAATATCCAGGTTTTTTTTTTGTTTAGTGTAGTTTTTAATTTCTTTTTTCAGTTCATTCTGATGCATGCGCGTGTCCTTGACGACTTTTCTATTATCCATTTTGATTTTACTACTGTTCTATGAGTAGATCAGAATGCACTAGATGTGTTGATTCATACTGAGGAAGAGGATTCTAGTTGCTGGTTCTTCGTTACACATGATATGGTCCCATGCAATTTGGAGGAAGTAAGTGGAATTGACAATGAAAATTATGTTATCATAACTGAGGAGAATGTGGTGGATGGCATCGCTAATTTCATGGCTAGATGCATACTTGAAAATCCAAGATCTAAGGTGTCATAAACGTCAACCTTTGATTGTGTTATTTGATTATATTCCAATTTCTAATTCTTTGCAATTCGGAAACTGCAGAGGATATCACCACAGGAGCTACAAAAAGGTAACCTATGCGCTTTATGCTATTCGCTTTATGCTATTCTAGAACCACAATTCATTCTACAATTTGGTGCATTGGTGTTTTCACATAACTAGTTTCACCTATGTTTTAATAAAATCATGATTTTGTTGAACTATGATCTTGCAGACATAGCGAATACTATTCTTTTAACTATTGTGTGTTTACAACGACGATTTTGAGTTGTAGCTAATACTATTATCTTCTAGTACTCTGTGATCAAATGCGGGCATTTTGAGCTACAGCTGCTAGTTTACCGTGGGATGGTAATGTTGCTGTTAGTTGTTTTAAGTTTTAAAACTTTGTTGTGAACTTGCTTCTTGTGCTTTGAGATTAACTTTTTTTTTTCCATTGACCCCACTATATAAAATTGGAATGGGCAAAGATCTACATTTGAGATTAACAATATGGAATGGAGTAGCTACTAAGGTATGGATATAGACAAAGGAGAAAACATCGGAGTGAAGAAAAAGGGGATAGACCTTAATGAATTGGCTATAAGACGTGAATGAAATAACTTGATTAAACTAGATTTAGTAACACATACTACGATTTGGGTAAGGCTGCTAGTAATGATGTTAATGAGTGTATTTTTTTATTTATAATGATGTTATGATTGCCAACAAGTTTTTTCTTTCATGTTCCACGGTCTTGTTTATGTTATTGGTTCTTTATTGTTATTATAGGTTAATGCAAGTATCAAGTTAAATTAGTTGTTATCTCCATTTACTTAGAAAATTGGTCCAATGGTTAGCTTGAATTCGCCAATTTTCTATAAAACTTGAATAATTTGGAAGGAACCTATAAACATGTGCAAACGGTTGTGGCTTTCACAATCTACTATTTTTGGTTGAATGCTATCTATATAGAAACTAACTCTTTGATAATGTAGCTGTCGGTAAAGCTTTGGGAGACATCAAAGGCAGGAATAAATTGAAGAGCTTGTGGGATGCTGGAATAGTTATCTACACCTTGTCAACTTGGGGCATATTTCTAACAGGGTAAGAAGATCTTCCATGCTCAACTCAATGTTCTTTGATTTTCTCTTAAAATTGGTAAAGTTATGTGACGCCCTATTTGTTTAGTCCAAATTCGATCTTATTTAGATACCCTTTGTCAGCATAGTGTTGAGATGATGAAAATTTTCTTTAAAAACACTGAACTCAAATGGTTTAACTATAAGTTATGATGAAATATGTACATTTATAATTGACCGATTAGAAGTGTTAAACTTTAGATTTGTTTTATGACATTTATAAGTGACAAAAACTCTGAAATATTATGCAACCTAACTCTTTTCATAAGGTCTTTTCTTAAAAATAGATAATATTAAGGAACCAAGAACCAAAAAGAAAATAATTATTAGGTCCTCCGACCGGACGTAGAGGAACGTCCGGTCGGCACTAAAATCCCGCCAAAAAACTCGATATTTGCTCGGTATTGCTAGGTATTATTTGGTAATAACGAGGAATACTGCTCTGTGAAGACCAATACCGAGCTATACCGAGCAATACCGAGCAATACCGAGTTATACAAAAAAATACCGGTATAACTCGGTATTGGGTCTTCACATGATGGTATTCCTCGTTATTGTTTGGTATTGCTCGGTATTTGCTCGGTATTTCTCGTTTTTTGGCCTGATTTTAGCTCCGACCAGACGTAGCTCTACGTCCGGTCGGAGGACCTAATAATTGTTCCAATTTGAATATACATCGTAAGAATAATTTCAATAGATAATTCATCAAGAGCTATATCTTATATGTTCATTTGATTGATCAACTACTTCTTATATAATTGGTTTAGTTTCACATTCAAAAATAGTTTCTATCTCCATTAGAAAGTCAGTTCTGGATAAAGATCTCATGTTCAATTTTGATGCAATATTGTATAGCAGCACCCTTGCATCAATTTTCCGTTTGTTCTATTTTTGTTTTGTTTTAGTATTGTTACGATTCCTCTTTTACACCTATGCGAGCTAGGGGTGTCTAAACGAGTCAATCGGTCGGATTCGGGTCTAACTCAAATTGGTCGGGGTCCAAACGGTTTGATCCTAACCCGACCCCATTTTGTAAATGGGTTAGAAATTCCAACCTGGACCCGACCCGCACGGGTTGTCGGGTTGACCCGACTTGACCTGCGAACCCAGACTACTAGCAGCAGGTGAAGTGTACGCGGTGCAAAGCGTTGTGAGCAGGCAAAACCAATGCAGACGAAGCAGGTGCAGTATGTGCGAAGTGTGGGCATGACTCACTACATGAGCGTGATAGAGTGTTGTGGGTAGGTGGGCAAAGTGGCTGCATTATCGCAGGTGAAGCTGGTGCGGTGTGGAGCGACCAACAGGTACGAGCGCAGGATCGAAGTCTGAGCGCGACAAGCGGGATTAAGCCCGGACGAATGAAGCATCCAGCGGGTGCGGGGTCTGTGGATGCAACAGAGCCGAGATTGAGCACGATAGACGTGCAGAGCTGAGATCGCGAACAAACGCGAGCTTGGGATCACGTGCAGGCTAGGGTTAACGTGCCATTTCGGGTTGATTTCGGATTTCCGGGTCAACCCAAACCCGACCCGGTTTTAGAAATCGGTAGGAATCGCGAACCCGAATCCAACCCATTTGGCGAATGTGATGACCCAAATCCAGAATTTTATGGGTCGGGTTTCAGGTCGGGTCAAGTTTTAACACCCCTAATGTGGGCTTTGTCAATGGTATGACATATTGTTGTGATTATTTCTTGGTTATGTTTTTCTTTAAGCCAGGATGTTTTGGGTTGTATGTAATGCTATGATGGGGATTTACAAGCTTCTCTCTTTTGTCTTAGATGGGAATTATTAATAAAATCAAAATTGAATATTATAAATATTCGGAATAAAATTACGCAGAGCTTGAGCTAACCATACTTTGTAACCTAAAGATGATGAGTCTATAAGACTAAAATTTCTTTTTAGTTTTCAATTTTGCTTATGTAAGCTGGATATGTGATTCCCTTGACTTTGGTACAAATGCATTTATATAATTCTAGGTGAAGCATCCCATTATATTATTAGTTTTTTTAATATGATAAATTTTTTCTGAATTTCTTCTAACCATTTAATTATTCGGTTGTTAGCGTTCTTTGTTTTATTCAGATTTGAATTTGTAGTTCTCTTGAATAAATTCTAGTGCTAATTTCTTTGGATTTATTCAATTATTGCATTATCAATTTGGCTCTAAATCTCTGTTTTAGGTTTGAATAAGTTGTATGTATTTAATTGTCAACAATCTACAATTACTATGTTCCCTTATGTGCGCGACATATATTTCATCATCCTAATTGCATCAGGAAATCTTCATCTTAATCATCTTGCATCGGATTTTTAATCAGAACCAATGATTATAGTCATTCCAACTACATGTATGACGCACCAATTGGTTCAATAAACGAGTTGCTTTATTTTTTTGTAGAAACCTTAAAGGGGCTTACGCATTCCATCAAAAGAAATATTACAGGTCCTTAAAGAATCAGAAGCTCTCTAAAATACAATCTTTGAAATGAAATCTATGAGCTAATGATCCTAACTAATACAAAATATTATACAATAAAAAAGGAATTGCCAACATGATCCAAAGACAGCCATCCAAGAGGACGAAACAGCAAGTAGCACAGCAACAAGAACCCTTCAAACAACCTACAAATAAAGGCAAATAGAGACAGACACAAAAATTAGGCTATACAAGAAGTCCACCAATCCAAGATGTTGCCACGATAGAGCCGCTTTAAGAAGCAATAAAGCCGCTTTAGGATGATTTTTTTACTATTTCTTAAAGCGGTTTTCTAATACAAATCATTAGAATATCTTGACATAAATTTTTTTCTAATCTAATGAATTCCTTTTCATCACCCTAAACAATTATTTGATATATTTATTAACTTGACTTTATAACCTAAAAATAACCTATTGACCCAATAAGCACACATCTAATTTTAATTTTATAATTGCAAAATATGGCCTTTTTTTATTATTATTCAGTATTGACTTATATTTTTCTTTATTGCTGCAGGTTATATAGACATAGGGCTATTGTTAAATGTGCAGCCAAGGCTGCTCATGCCTCCACCAAGTTAGTCATGAAAGCTCTCTGAACTTGTAAAATTTCCTTCAGATTTAGCAAAACTTGTATATACATATATTGTTATTTGAATATCAGTTTTTTAAACTATTTTACACTTTCTTTTAATATAATCATTTATGATAAAAGTTTATATCTCCAATTATCAGTAAACTTGAAATTATGTTGTAGAAATAGGTTATGATATAAAATAAAATTTAACATTTTATATTAATATTTATTTTTAAAAATTTGAAGCAAATTTAAGTTGGTGTCGACATTTTGAATTATAATTTATTAATAAAGTGATATATTTTTTTATTTATCTGCATTTACTTAAAGATATACAATTATATATTAATTGGCAATAGGTTGTGCACATGAAGCAACATATTGTGTTTGATGAGAACATTTTGTTCACTTATGATTTTTTTTTTTTTTTGGACATTTAGGCCATTTAAGGCAAACTCACACACACAAAGCATACATTTAGATGAGCTCCAATAACGAAGAGGAGGAGGATATGTGTGACGAGCAATTTTTAATACTAAGCATGATTAGAAACTTAATTAGCACATTAAGTGTGATTTCTTAAAAATTTAAAAGTAGGTATAATTGCTTGTTTAACAGACAATTAAGATTTATGATATAATCATCTATTTGACGGGCAATTTATTAAAAGAACCAAATCGCTCGTTTGACGGGCGATTTTGTCCTATTTAAAATCACTGATCGAAGCCCTAGTCTTGAACACGTGCCTGTTTGCCTTCTTCGCTCCAGTCATCATTCCTTCACTCCGCCGGATTTGCTGTTTAAGGTAAGTTTTGTGGTTTTTATATAAATTTTGTATTATCTTATGCCTTTCCTACATAGAAGGTAGAATAAGAAAAAAAAAAAAATGCACCATTTAAAATTGTAGAATGAGGTGGTTTTAGGTGATGTCTATATTTTATGTGTTTTTTGTAGAAATCTATGAATAAATCATGCAAAAAGCAAATGATTCATGAATATTATATATATTTTTAAGTTTGTTAATGGGGGATCCAATAAATCTAAGTGAATTTATGGAGTATATGAAGCTACTAAAATATCATTTAAAATGATGTTATTAACTTCAATAAAATTTGGATGTAGGCACCTACAATTTGAGATAATTATCTCCTACAAGTTCATTAGTATGTAAGTTTAGAAGTTTTATAATTCCTTAATATTATCAAATAATTCAAAATTAGACTAATAAGCATATTAAAAGAATTGTTTCAATTGTTTCTTATGAAAGAAGACTAATAAATGACATATTTTAATTATTTAAATAAATAATTAATAGGCATTTTAAAACTTTTAACAAATTAAAAACAAATAACATTTGAACATATTTAAATTTATAAATATTTTTTTATTACGTTTAAAACCTATATCTATACGCTTCTTCAGCTCTTAATAGAGTTTCAATTTCAAGGCCCCATTATGGTCGATTTCTTTAAAGTAGGTTAAGGTCTATAATTTAATGGTATATTAAATCACTACCATATATTTAGAAGTGAGAGATATGAGCAATATATTGAAAATAGATGAGT
This sequence comes from Dendrobium catenatum, assembly GCF_001605985.2. Lineage (NCBI taxonomy): Eukaryota > Viridiplantae > Streptophyta > Magnoliopsida > Asparagales > Orchidaceae > Dendrobium > Dendrobium catenatum. The sequence goes on from NW_021593325.1 coordinate 1,246,447, forward strand.
ATTAAAGAACAATAAATTATGTATTAACTCTTCATATCTATTACTTAACTATTCTTAAACACTCATTAATATAATTCTAATATATCATTACATTTCATTATGTTTAGTCGCTTAGTGTTGGTAAGTGTAATTTTCCTTTTTTATATTTAGTGTCTTTTTTTAATAAATTTAATACATAATTAGAATATTATGAAGTTGATGATTGTCTCGATGGAATAAATATATCGTTTCAAATATATTATAAATGTAGATATTCAAAATGAGCACACGCTCACCATCTTTTTTGTTATTATATGACGAAGAGTTATCCTTAGATGATAATTTTTCGTCAACATATATTGGTGGTAAATGTCAGCCCTACAAGTTTCATTCAAATCGACTTTGAAGCAGTTAAAGGATAGGGATCTTAGGGCGCTGAAGTTCGATCCCTAAAAACTCGTGGCGACTAATGTTGGTCGTTTTCTAGTGGGTAAAAAAAATTCATGGCCTCGAAGGTTGAGGACGATGAAGGTTTTGAATTTGAATTGTAATTGGCTAGTTCTGATGATCTATCTGATTATGTATGTGATGGTTGAGGAATTTTCGAATGATATTAATTTGGATGAAGATCTGTCGACTCAAATATGCGATCCAGTCGTACTCGATCATGTACATGAGATGCATGATGCTGTTGAGATGGTCTTCGCAATGCCTAATGCACATCTTGGGTATGTTAGTTATGCATGAAATTATAATATTTTTTAAAGTAAGTTCTTATTCATTGTTTCTAATATTACATAAGTATAAATACATATCCACACCAATCTCCTACCAAAAGGAAATACCTGGTCCTTCTACACAATCCCAGCCTACTTATATTTTTGAAGTTAATGATATTAGATTATATGCTCCTACTACTAATGATGAAGGGTATAAGATAATGAGCAGTGGTTCAAGTGATGATGGGGATGAAGAGTTTGATGATATCCTCCATGATCCTGCTATTACCAATGTTGGTGTTCAGCCAAATACCAATGATATTATTCGTGATTACTGTATAAGGACTGAAAATACAGAAGAGGACATGGCATCTAATAATGAATATACTAAGATTCCCAAAACTACACTTCAATGGAATGCATACGTTGTACATGATAATAGTAATGTTTTTAGCATTACAGATGATGAATTTATCATTCTGAATGAATTGGTAGAGCATATGTGTTTCCGTCGAAAATCTGAACTGAAGTTTACCTTGCATGGTTGGTCAATTATAAATAATGTTCAATTTATCATGGTGGCTTCAAACAAACAAAAATTTATAGTTGCTTGTATACAACATGATAATTTGCTGGTAAAGTGTCCTTGGCATTTACATGCTAGCCCAATCAAGCGATTGGGTGGGGTATGGAAGATAGCTACCATAAAAGGTCTACATATGTGCACAAACCCTATTCTTCAAGCAGGTAACATGCAATATAATTCACAGTTCATTAGCTTTTTTATTATTCCAACTATAAGGAAATAAATGGATATTAAACCTAGAGAAATAATTAGAAGAATTGAGGAAAAGTTTAATTTTCCTTTTTTATATTTAGTGTCTTTTTTTAATAAATTTAATACATAATTAGAATATTATGAAGTTGATGATTGTCTCAATGGAATAAATATATCGTTTCAAATATATTATAAATGTAGATATTCAAAATGAGCACACGCTCACCATCTTTTTTGTTATTATATGACGAAGAGTTATCCTTAGATGATAATTTTTCGCCAACATGTATTGGTGGTAAATTTCGGCCCTTGCAAGTTCCATTCAAATCGACTTTGAAGCAGTTAAAGGATAGGGTTCTTAGGGCGCTGAAGTTCGATCCCTAAAAATTCGTGGCGACTAATGTTGGTCGTTTTCTAGTGGGTAACAAATTCATGGCCTCAAAGGTTAAGGACGATGAAGGTTTTGAATTTGAATTGTCATTGGCTGGTTCTGATGATCTATCTGATTATGTATGTGGAGGTTGAAGAAATTTCGAATGATATTAATTTGGATGAAGATCTGTCGACTCAAATATGTGATCCAATCGTACTCGATCATGTACATGAGATGCATGATGCTGCTGAGATGGCCTTCGCAATGCCTAATGCACATCTTGGGTATGTTAGTTGTGAATGAAATTATAATATTTTTTAAAGTAAGTTCTTATTCATTTTTTCTAATATTACATAGTATAAATACATATCCACACCAATCTCCTACCAAAAGGAAATACCTGGTCCTTCTACACAATCCTAGCTTACTTCTATTTTTGAAGTCAATGATATTAGATTATCTGCTCCTACTACTAATGATGAAGGGTATGAGACAATAAGCAGTGGTTCAAGTGATGATGGAGATGAAGAGTTTGATGATATCCTCCATGATCCTGCTATTACGAATGTTGGTGTTCAGCCAAATACCAATTATATTGCTCATGATTACTATATAAGGACTAAAAATACATAAGAGGACATGACATCTAATAATGTGTATACTAAGATTCCCAAGACTACACTTCAGTGGAATGCATATGTTGCACGTGATAATAGTACTGTTTTTAGCATTACGGATGATGAATTTATCATTCTGAATGAATTGGTAGACCATATATGTTTCCGCCAAAAATATGAACTGTAGTTTACCTTGCACGGTTGGTCAGTTATAAATAATGTTCAATTTATCACGGTGGCTTCAAACAAACAAAAATTTACAGTTGCTTGTATACAACATGATAATGTGCCGGTAAAGTGTTCTTAGCTTTTACATGCTAGCCTAATCAAGCGATTGGGTGGGGTATGGAAGATAGCTATCATAAAAGGTCTACATACATGCATAAATCCTATGTTTCAAATAGGTAACATGCAATATAATTCACAGTTCATTAGCTTCTTTATTATTCCAACTATAAGGAAATAAATGGATATTAAACCTAAAGAAATAATTAGAATATTTGTGGTGAAGTTTAACATCAAAGTTTTATACATGAAAGCATGGGATGCACGTCGAAAGGCTAAACAGTGTTTGGCAGTTTGGAAGAGTCTTATCGATCACTGAATTTGTTCATGGAAGATATGGTTCAAGCTATGCCCATAATTGTGTACAAAATCCAATCATCTAGTTCATATAGATTTTAAAGGTTATTTTGGCTTTCGGGTCATCTATCACTGGTTTGAGGTTTTGTCGGCCCATCCTCAGCCTAGATGAGACTTTTCTATTGGGTAAGTAAGAAGTCCTATCTTAATCAATGTTTTTCAGTATTAGTAATCCATATCATTAACTCGTTGTCTTAGTAAACAGAGTTGACATTTTTTTTGCCCGTCTTCATAGTAATTAATCCTTATAACTCCCAACCGTTATATCATTGTAACATTGTATAGTTGTACAGGATAACACAAAACTATAATATTTAAAGGAAAGTCCATCAGCCCACCATCCTACACAGGTTAGTTAGTCTCCTTCCAACATCAGTATATTTATCAGTTGGGAAAAAGTAGATGTGTAGGCCAACATGATTTTTGAGTTTCTATTCTTGGAATTGAATATGACTTTGTAAATAATATATTATCTCTAAAGATAAATATATTATTCTCCAATGGGTTCGGATACAAAAATACAATTTTTATCCTAATTTTTTCTCCTATTTACGTCAAATTAACCTCATTTAAAGCCATTAATATATCATTTTTATCATTCCTAGGGTTGATCCTAGCTGTCAATTTCGAGCCCTAGCCTTTATATAGTCCTATTAGGGTTTCTTTTAGAGTCTCTCCTGCCTGAGCTCCCATCATCCCCTCACCTTCTCAAAGTCGAATCCACCGCAGGAACCTCGTGAAAGTGCTCTGATGGCACTAGAAAGTTCGTTAGGGATTTTAAGCCCTTATGAACTGGCCCAAGGCTAACAAAAAGAGAGGTGAATTGGATAACCATAAAACCAAAGATAAAACTCAACCCAAAATCACCACAGAAATCAAAGTGCGGAAGAAAATAACGCATAAGCAATAATAAGAAAAGAACACACCGGATTTATAGTGGTTCAGTCAAACCTTGACCTACGTCCACTCCTTGGAGGCACCCTCCAAGTATTGCACTAAACAAGTGTCTCTTCTTTAGCCCCCACAGCTAGGCGGAGAAGCCCTTACAAAATCACTTCAACCTTCCCCGGTGCGGCGGAGTTGCCAGGTCCTTTGACACCAAAGAGATCTTCTTCTTTGGTGAACTTACCTCGAGACAAGCCTTGAATCCGATGGTACTAATGTGCGAGTTCGCCGGAGCAACCGTGTGGAATCCCCTCCACACTCCCTTGAGTTTCCCCCCTCACAGGATCTTCTCCCTCTCAAACTCCACCCTTTCCTCTCTCCCTTTCAAGCTCTCTCTTCAAGTTTCCCCCACAAGAATGAAGCTACAATGACTGTCAAAGATACTTACAAAGTGCCTTATCATAGCTTAAATAGAAGAGCTAAAAACAAGCTCATTAATGCAAGTTGTCGACATTATCGTCCAGGACGATATACATATCGTCCTGGCCGATTAGTTCAAATATGAGGAAAATCGTCCTGAATATCGCCCTGAAATAAAGCTGGACGATGTCTAATCGTCCTGGACGATCTTGTTATTGGCCCGGACAAAATCACCATTAATTGGTTTCCAAAATTGCAAGAGAAATTTTGGAAAAATTATCCTTGATCGTCCTGGTTGATATTTTATAGTCCAGGCCGATCCACCAGGCTGATATCCAAAAATAAGAATTTCTTAAGTAGATCTGGCGGCATATTCTTTATGAATTGAGCCTATCGTCCAGGACGATGTTACCAAAAATAGTAAACTCTAGGGAACAGTAGAAACTCTTATACGTTACAAAGCATCATGAGCCACAATAAATACAATAGACTCAAGAAAGGAAAAAGTGTACAAACTGACTCAGACCTAGTCTACCAAATTTTGAGCTGATTCCAAATTGCAGTCCAACCGTGTGAACCTGAAATGTCAATACATAAGGCAGTCGTAGTGAAATAAAAATATTTGTTATCATCAAAATCATAAACCATTGATCCGCAACACCTCGCCGGCAGCAAGCTTCTCCGGTGAACCGAGGTTAAAGAACGTCTAAGGAAAATTTTTGATGATCCGTAGCCCGTTTGATCGCGGTTTCAACTAAGGAATTATACGAGGACAATATTTAAGCTCAACAGAACTTAAATCCTGAAGATCCATCAGTTAGATTTCTCAAAAACTTAAACCCTATGTCACAACACATCAAATTAAATAGCTCTTCTTACAGAGCATTTTAGAATGCAATATTAGTCCACCATGATTTTTGTTCACATGCTTAACCTAGGTTTAAAATTTTATTTAATTTCATCATGTATTATGAGAGAACGAGTTAAAAATCTATTCTAGGGTTTCGACCAAGTTGTGCATGAGTTGCACACCTTTTGAGTCGTTGATCTTGATATCAACGGCTATGATTGTGCTGTCCCATGGCTCTTGCCGATTGCTAATCAAATCCCGCATTCCGTTATTTCGTTCAGCTCGATCTGGACCCTCGATTTCAAATCTTGGGAATCTGACGGTCATTTGCCTCTACCCACAAGGATTAGTGTCACGATGATCAGAGCCATGCAGCCACCAAGCATTGGAAATGATTGTGCGGTGGTGCAATAATTTCCAATGATTGTCGCATTTTGATTAGGCCTGTAGGATCATATCACGTAGTCCTAGCCACCCTTATTTTTCTAAATAATTATATTAAATATTTAAAAATTCTTTTTTAAATTAGAATTAATTAAATAATGATTTAAAAAAATGTATAAAGAGAGAGATAATGACAAAGTTCATTATGCCAAAGCATGATTCATCAAGAAAAAGTTTTAAACAAAAACTAGTAGGAGAAACAAATAGAATTCAAATCTAGCAATGTAAACATTGTAACCCTTTTCCATTTAGACTTCTTTTTCATTTGGCTTAATATGCAGCTAGTAGTAAAAATTTCACATTATAGCCCTTAAATCACAGTAGCCTGACTTATACTAAACAGGATTATGTTTTAGCCTACAAAACCAATAAACACATTATCCTACGAAAATCGTTTTTGAAATTTCCAATCATACTGATCCAACCCACTTCTCTTTTTGGCATTATCTCCAAGTGTAACCTTGCCTCCATTCCTTGGAATTCAGTGATTATGAATTGAGCAGTATCTCCAGTCATGATTGCTTTGAACATTTCGCTGTCCAGGGTACATATGGCTCCCAACCGAGGTTTGTTGAGACGCAATACCGCAAAATTCTAAAATATTACACCTGGGAACCCAAACAAGTTTGGCACCTTTACAGAAATTGTATAATTAGATAGATGCAGATATGCTCAAAGGTCTAAGTCTTAGCCTATCTTAGTGCTCCCCAGCCAAAATTTAGATTTCATCTTCAAGGTATAGGTGTGAGCTATAATGTCCCAGAAAATCCACAATAATACATTAAATTAGGAAAAATATTCCTATGTTTTCCTTCATATGATTGTCCTTCTAAGGGATTTCATGAATTTAGGATAATATTTAGGATTTGTAAAATCTTCAAAGTTTAGGGGGGGAATCCTATTGACCCAGAGCTCTTAATTGTCAATTTATAAAATGAATTCATATCTTCCAAGATTCGATTTGTATAATTGATTCGATATGTTTTTCTCTCAGATTCATCCTTAAAATTTTTAAAATCTTTTTCAAGTTCAGCATAGGATGATTTTAAAATCTCAAAATTTTTATTCAAGTCATCATATTCATCAAGTAATTTCATGTGGTTGTCATCTATTAAAGCATGATCTTCCTAAGGAATTTTGTGTTCCTTCTCTAAGCTCTTCCAATTCTAAACCTAAACTTAGCATGCATTTTTCATTTTTCTATATGCATCATGCATGTGTTCAGAAACTTCAAACAATTCATCATAGGTTAATTCGCATACCTCTTCTTAATCTGATTGTTCAACATTATCTGCCATCAAGCAAAGGTTGGTGACTTCTTCTTCTTTTTCAGTCTCAGATGAGTCTGAAGCTGAGTCCGCCCAGAAAGCTCTTTGAAACTTCTTCTTGCCCTTCTTTACAATTTATTTCTCCTCTATCTTCTCCTAGCTAGGAGTGGCTTTGAGTTTTGGACAATCAGTCTTGATATGACTTGGTTTCCTGCATTCATAACAAATTACTTTCATTAAAACTTGCCATTTCTGTTAAACTTACCTCTGTTCATTGCTGGCGTCTCTTCTGCTCCTCTTTAAAAAGCTTCTGAATGTCTAGTCATCAATGCAATATCATCTTCATCCTCAGGTTGTGAGTGTTCACTCTCTGACTCTTCCACCTTTAGTGCAATATTTTTCTCCTTTCAGTGGTCACCTACATCAATCTTTCTTGACTTACTCCTTGCTCATAAGCAATGAGTGAACCAAGAAGATTGTCAATAGAATAAATGTTAAGATCTTTAGACTCTGTAATTGCCAGTAATTTTAGCATCAAAGCAGTAGTAAACATCGAAGAATTTTATTAACCATTTCAGCATTAGTTAATTCCTTACCAAGTGCATGCAAAGAAGTGACAATTTGTGTGAATCTTGTGTACATGTCAGAGATAGATTCATTAGGTTTCATGCAAAACAATTCATAGTCATGTAACAAGATATTGAGTCTTGATTGCTTAACCACATTTGTCCCTTCATAAGTTATACAAAGTCTATCCCATATTTCTTTCCAACTTTTACAAGTATAAACCCACATGTAGTCTTCAGATTTTAAAGCGCACAAAAGAAACTATTTACACATTTGGCATTTTAATTGTGCTTAAGTCACGTCTTCTATAGTCCAATCTGCAAAAGGTGTTTCTATTCATAACTCCATCAACTATTCTAGTTGGTTTTGTGTATCCATCCTGAACTAGCATCCACATTCAATAATCAAGTGGCTGTAAGAAAGTAGACATGCGTGTTTCCAAAATCAAAAGGAATATTGTCAAACAGTGGAAGTCTAGTGATAGAGTAACCCTCAGGTGTGTTTTGGTTTCCAAATGTAGCCATCTATGTTAATCAAAAAGTAGTTTAAACTTATGATTTTGAAACGAAGCTCTGATACCACTTGTTGAGTCTAATAATTAGTTGTTAAGCTAAGTTAATGTCCCAAAGGCTACCAAGAGGGGGTGAATTGGTAGTTTTAAAAATTTAATCCCTCTTTTAAAATTATGTTGAACCGAAATAAAAATTATTTCTTTTAAGTTTTGTAGAAAAAGTTTTTCAACCACAGAGGTTTTTAAACTAAGAATTAAAAGCGGAAATGTAAAAAACAGTAAAATAAATGACACCAGATTTTATAGTGGTTCGGTCTAAAACAAGACCTACATCCACTCCCCAGAGGCACCCTCTGAGTATTGCACTAATATCAATAGTGACTCTCCTTTTGCACCCACAGCCAAGGCGGAAGAAGCCTTACAACACACTCTTTTCACCACTCCCCGGTG
>NW_021593325.1:1255049-1287874 GCF_001605985.2 Dendrobium catenatum
CGGCAGAGAACCGTCGTCCTTTTACACAATCCCCAGTGTTGGCAGAGAATCGTCGTCCTTTCACACTCTCCTAGTGTGGGCAGAGAACCCTTCGGCTATTCACACTCTCCTAGTGTAGGCAGCGAACCCTTCGGCTATTCACACTCTCCAAGTGTAGGCAGCGAACCCTTCGGCTATTCACACTCTCCAAGTGTAGGCAGCGAACCCTTTGGCTATTGTTAGGAGATAACTACACATTTGAACAATAATGTTTGAAATCATCAAAACTACATAAGTTGCAAAAATGTAAAGCATTCAAATAGCAACTATCTTAACAGGATGGATGCGAATTATTGATCAATATAGGAAAAGTGTTCTCCAAACCATCGCATGTCCTCCTGGTGTTGTTGATGCTATTCTTGGATGTGAGCATCCAGGCAGCTTAATAGTTGGTTAAATTGTTTTACTAGATCATTGTGAGGATAAGCCGGTGCAGGTTCTCGGGGTGGTGCATGCCTTCTTGGTGGAACTGGAGCTCCTGTTAGGGCCACCTCTCCTTGATCTTCATCAAAATCTGGTTCATTTAGCTCTTGCCCCAGATGAAACAAAATATGGAAGGAGGCATCCTTATAGAAAATGGGTAGAATATTGGGTTCACTAGGATAGGATAAATGATATTTATTTTGAAGAATATAACCTATGAGGTGGCCAAGTGATAGATTTTATTTTCTACTAGTGGTAGGGTGGTGGACTAAGGTCATGTTCAGGATATAATTAAAGATCAAGTCAGCCTCATCAAATTTGGTGTTTGACATAATAAGTTAAGTAACAACGGATAAGATTGAGGTCATGCGGATTTGATCACCGCTTTGGGTATGATTGAAGTGCGAAGGACGTGTTGAATAATTCTGGCATTCTGGTTTAGTGACTGAAAAAGAGGCTGGTGTTGGTAAAAAGTGACATTATTAAGGACTAGATTTGCGGCACTTAGGTAAAATTCATTTGCGAGAAAGGAATGAGCTTTAGGGCCTTCAGAAGACAGCCCAATGTATTGGGCGAGATCTACCTTAATAATTTTGACACATTGACAACAGACAAAGGAAGTGAGGGTTAGGCTTCCGACATTGATAATTAGGTTGGATAGGAATTTGAACATAAGTTTAGAGTTATATGGGAAGGCTAGAGTAAGGAGGAATTATAGAGTGGTATATCTGAATAGGTTCATTACCTCAAAATTTAAGGCCACTTGATTCAACATTCCTGACGGGGTAATTTTTCATGCCTTAAATTTGTGGTAGGCCTCTTCATCTTTGGTGGTTAAAAAATGGTTGTTGGGACGGTGAGAGGAAGATGAGCTTCCAAGGATAAAATGACCACTCTTATTGGAGCTTGCCATTTAGAAAAAATAGTTGCGAGTGAGGGAATTGGCTAAGGAGTGAGAGAGATGATCATATGTGCCCTCTAATTTCTAGAGTTTTTGGAACATTATATAGTACGATCGAGATTCATATTGTATGATGTGCAATAATGTCATTTGGATGAACAGTTGGGACAAGGTTGTCAAATCATATAGTATGATACATATAGTATAGTACAATCTGAAGGAATTTTGATCATCTCGAGGGTCATCGGTACGACCTTTAAATGCACAGCCATGTGTATTGTGCAGTACAAAGTGGTGCATACAGTATGATATGTAGAGATGGAGTTGAGGTTGGGTTATGAATTGTGTAGTTTTGAATTTATAGTATAGTACGAACGTGTATCGTATAGTACAATGGAAAAAATTTAATCAATTTTTGAGTTTTGTGTGATGAGTGTGTGATGATCAAGAAATACCTTAGACCAAAAAAATTTTGTTTTTGATTTGTTTTTTTTTTTAATTATGCATAATTGTCTATGACACCAAGTCTTGTCCTCAAAGTGCTAAAGGTTTCGTAAGCTAGTGGTTTCATGAAAATGTCTGCCAATTAATCTCCTGTAGCTATGTGATGTAATTCTATGTCTCTATGAAGTGATGTCTAATGTCTATACGTTTTGTTCTGGAGTGTTGAATTGGATTTTTAGAAATGTAGATTGCACTTGTGTTGTCGCACATGATTAGGATGTTTCTTATAGGTACTCCAAGATCAAGATGCTATTGTTTGAACCACAGTACATGTGCAACACAACTTTCTACTATAATATATTCTGCCTCAGCCGTGGAGAAGGCTACTGGATTTTACTTACTACTGGACCAAGAAACTAAAGATTTTCATATGAATTTGTAGGTGCCAAAGGTGATTTTTCTATATACCCTACATCCTATAAAATTAGAATCTGAGTATTCTAAGATTTCAAAAGAAGTGTTGTGCCTAAGATATCAAATTCCCAAGTTTGGGATGTCTAGTAGAAATCTAAGGATTCTCTTGACCGCAGTCAAGTGAGACTTTTTAGGATCAGCTTGAAAACAAGCATAGAGGCAAACACTAAATATTATGTCGGATCTATTGGCAGTTAAGTAGAGGAGAGATCCAATTATTCCTCTATATTTATTCTGGGCTACTGATTTTCCATTCAGGTCTTTGTCTAGGTTAATCATAGATCTCATTGGAGTGTTCATGGGCTTAACACTATCCATTTCATATTTTTTTAGAATATCCTTAATGTATTTTATTTGTTTAAGAAATGTTCCACTTTCCATTTATTTTATACTAAAACCAAGAAAGTAATTAAGCTCTCCCATCATGCTCACTTCGAACTCATTACTCATTATTTTTGAGAATTCATCACATAATTTTTTATCTGAAGATCCAAATAGAATGTCATCCATATAAATTATTATAATAAGAATTTTATCTTTGACATTTTGGAGAAAGAGAGTAGTGTCCACACTACCCTTTATAAATCCTCTATCTAATAAGAATGAGCTAAGTCTTTCATACCATGCTCTAGGTGCTTTCTTTAAGCCATATAGTGCTTCTTGTAATTTGAATAAATGGTTTGGAAATTATGAACTTTCAAATCAAGGGGGTTGCTCAACATAAACATCCTCTTTAGTTATCTTGTCTAGAAAAGCACTCTTAACGTCCATTTGATATAGTTTAAAACTTTTGAAGCAAGTAAAGGCTAAGAGCACCCTTATGGCTTCTAGTTTAACTACTAGGGCAAAAGTTTCTTCAAAGTATATCCTTTAATCTTTTTATACCCCTTCGCTACTAGTCTGGCCTTATTTCTTACTATGGTTCGTGAGTCATTCACCTTATTTTTAAAGACAGTTTTGTTCCAACTACTCTCTGCTCTTTAGGTCTCTTGACTAGTTCCCAAACATCATTTTTGGTGAATTGGTTTAATTCTTCTTGTATTGCTAGGATCTAAAATTCATCTCCTAAAGCTTGATCTATATTTATGGGTTCTATTATAGAGATGAATATAGAATGACTAATCTCCTTCCTAAGTCTGTGCCTAGTTCTCACACCTTCCGACGAATCTCCTAAAATTAACTATTTAGGATGACTAGAAGAATATCTCTATTCTCTAGGCAAGTCTTCCTGAGGTTCTACCCTTTCTCTTATGGTTATGGTTTCTACTCTCTAAATTGCCTTTACTTTATCCTCTTCAATTTTAGATTCAGAGAGCTTATCTGATTCATCAAACACTACATGGGTGGACTCTTCTACTACTAGGGTTCTCTTATTAAAGATTTTATAGGCCTTAACTACAGATGAATAACCTAAGAAGAAACCCTCATCTGGCTTGGGATCAAATTTTCCAAAGGGAAGTTTGCCATTAATTAAGATAAAGCACTTGCAACTAAAGACATAAGTGTGAAATATTCAGTTTCTTAAAGAGTTCATAAGGAGTTTTATTCTGCTTTGATCTAATGTTCACCCTATTTCAGACATAACACGCTGTGTTTACTGCCTCTACCCAAAAATATTGAGGAAGGGTGTACTCAGCTAACATTACCCTAAAAGCTTCTACCAAAGTTCTATTCTTTCTTTTTTCTATTCCATTTTGCTACAAAGTTCTAGGGCTGAGAAATTATGCTCTATTCATATCTCTTGATAAAATGATTCAAATTTTTCATTTTGACTATGGATTGTTGAGATTTCACATCCTATTTTTTGTTGAATCCAAGTGGAGAAAATCTTAAATTCCTCAAACGACTCATTCTCTTGTGCTAGGAATCTTACCCAAGTGAATCTAGTGAAGTAATCTACAATTATAAATCCATAATTCTTCCCACCTAGGCTAGTTATGCTAACGGGTCCAAATAAGTCCATGTGAATTATTTCTACTGGCCTAGAAGTGTTCACTTCTTTAATTGATTGAATGGATGATTTTATTTATTTTCCTAGTTGGCAAATATCGCATAGATTGTCTTTTATGAAGTTTAACTTAGGTACACCTCTGACAAGGTTTTTCTGAGTGATATTTCTAAGTGTTTTCATACTAGCATGGCATAGTCTTCTATGTCATAGCCACGAGTCATCAATTATTGTTTTTAAGCATAGTGAAATTGAATTTTCAATGCAATCAAGATCTAATATGTAAACATTATTCTTTCATTTTCCTTCTAAAATAAGTTTCTCATTTAAACTAATCAGGCATTTATCAGAAAGAAATTTTATGTCAAAACTTTTGTCACACAATTAACTGATGCTTAATAAGTTATGCTTTAAAACCATCAACTAATAAAACATTCTAAATTAAAAATTTCTTAGCATTTCTAACAATACCTGAGCCCACCACATTCCTGGTGGTGTTTCTCCCAATGTTACTTTTCCTCCGGTCCTGGTCTCCAGTATAATGAACTTCATCATGTATCTAATCATATGTCATGAGTTGCCACTTTCCAAATACCACATTCTCTCACTAGGACTTTTGTAAGAGCAACTCGATAAAGTCATTCAAGGGTTAGATTTGGGAACCCAAGTGAGTTTGGGTTCCTCCTTATGCTTGCATGAATGAGATGTATGCATGTTATATTATGATGAATGCAATTTAGGTCTCCATGCTAGGTGTGTCCTATAGTGAATGGTGCACGTGTGGGCTATGTAACCTAGCATGCCACAAGACAAACACCTAACACCAAAAAATGGGTTTACTAACCTATATGGCTGGTGATGCCTTTTCCTAAAGTTTTGTGATGCATTTAATGTCGGGGGTTTACTTGGTTGGGCTAATGTGGATAATGTCTTATCTTTTTTAAGTGCTATGACTTTTTTATTAAATGTGTTATTTTGATATTCCAACCATTTTAAAAGATATTCATTGTGATCTAAATCCAATGCAAGTTTCTCTACTTTATCAAAATTCTTTTCTAACTCTATGATTTTTTTTTTATTTTTTGTTTTTAAAGATCGTATTTTGGAAATAAACTAGTAAAAACATTAAATCCTACAGACGTTTTATCTTTGAACTTCCCATTTCCTAATATGATCTTCCCCTTTTTTGTCTCTCATGAAGCACAAACATCTTTCGCTCTTTCTTTAATATAGTGGCAGATCTATAATTTTAGAATTTGTGGGCAGGGGCACTTATTTAATAAGAAATTATTTCTCAAATTATTTTCAGGGTAGGGGTGCAAATTCATCAACATGCTTCTTATTTAATGCATCAAACTCGTTAAGCAGGGATATGTGATCTCTATCTAAATTAGAATTTTATTTAACTAAGTTAGCATGCTCAGTTTGTAAAGTACAAAACTCAATATTAAGACTAGCAAGAATTTTCTTTAACTTCCTATACGAGTTATGGATTTTCTCAAAAATAAGCAGTAAATCTTCATATGAACGTTGACATACCTCTTCTTGATCCGATTGATTAAGATTATTTTTAGCCATTAGATACAAATTTGTTACCTCCTCCTCTACTTCTTCTTCTAACAATTCTGAGGCAGAGTCAACCCAAAATGTCTTTTATGTCTTTTACCTTCCCTTTCTTAAATTTTGCTTTCTCTTCACCTTTTTACTTAATTGGTTGACTCTTTAAGTTGGGGCAATCAGCTTGGAGGTGACTTAATTTTCTACACTCAAAATAAATTGTGTCAGATGAAACTTTAGTAGTCCTTGAGCTTTTACCTTTGTTCTAGTTATTCTGATGATGCCTTCATTTTCATTTTAGAAAGTTCTTGAACTGTCAGGTCGTCAAGGCTATATCATCTTCTTCCTCCGCTATAGACTATAAAAAAGTAGAAATTCTAATTTTTCAAAAATTAAATGGGATATTGTCAAATAGAGGTGGATGGGTTATTGAATAACCCTCCGCAGTATTACGATTACCAAAATTAGATATGATAATTTTTTTAAGGTTTTCTAAAACTTTATTTTTGAAACCCCACTCTGATACCAATTGAAATTACGAGATGCACCAAGAGGGTTGAATTAGAAATTTGTTGCAAAAAAAAGACAATCCTAAATAGAAGTTCTAATTTTTTGTATTTTTAAATCTTAAACAAAAAAATTAATTGATACGGAGGCTATTGCTTAAAACACAATTTGCAATAATAGGTAGTGAAAAATTAACTTGCTCAATACTGATTTTCACAATAATTTTCACCAAGCAATTTTAATGAAGATAAAATGCAAAACAAAAGTAAGTGCAGTAAGAGAAAAATCACACCAGAGAATTTATAGTGGTTCGGTCACTCGACCTATATCCACTCGTCGGAGTCCTCCACTCTAAAAATTTCACTACTAAACTGTAATTTTCCTTTTATCCCCATAACAAGGCGGAGAAGCCTTTACAAATCTCACTTTAAGTAATCTGGTGTGGTGGAGTGCCAAGTGCTTTGTCACCCTCCTAGTGATGGCACTGTACCTTCTAATTTTTCTCCCTCTTGGAGATGGCAGAGTACCTTAGAGGACACAGATGTAAAAGAATCTCCCCTTTAAAGAGCCTCCCACAAGATCTTCTTGAACCATAGGAGGAGTAACGTGCAGCAAGCTAGGAGCAACCGTGTGATCTCCCTCACACTCCTCCATCACAAATCACACCTTCTCCTTCCTCTCACAAACCCTAAAATCTTCTTAAGAGCTCTCTCTCAAGGAATCCCTTTCTAATCACATTTCACTCTCTCAGATTCTCTCTTCAAAAAATAAAAGTTTTGATATTTAAAATAGGCTCCAAGAAACCCTAAAAATTTCAATTTAGCTATTTTAATTATACAGTACGATCCAATATCGTACAGTACAATCAGTATAAAATAGGCTTTGACCTAGTACGAAAGATTATGAATAGGCAAAATTTCTGAATAATATCATACAGTATAATATAAACTCATCCAGTATGATATGTAAGATCCTTCTATTCGTACAGGATGATTATTGGGATGATGAAAACTCATCTGTGAACGTCATATGGTATGAACCACTTCATATAGTATGATTAATTCAAAATGAAGGGATCATCCGGTATGATGTCCAGGATGATCAAAAATAGCCTCAGTTAATCGTATAGCATAAATGGTGTTGTACAATACAATAACTAATCAAAAATTAATCTTTGATTTATGCACTAATTACAGGGTTAATTTAAGTAAGTATTTAAAAATATAATATAGTATGATAGGATTGTACAGTATGATCAGTTCAAATTGATGAATTAAGAACTTACTTAAATTAATCTGGTGGCTAGGGTTTGTAATTAGAAACACATCATACTGTACGACTTTTTTAAAGATTGCTATTTGAGCCAGATTAGATCGTACACTATGATTGACAGAGAAAAAAAATTTCTTCATTTTCAAAGCCCTCTTCCTCTGTGTGTGTGCATGGTCACTCAATCTTGCATACAATTTGTGGCTCAATAAAATAAAATTAATAAAAAATGAAAAAATTATAATTTTATAAACTCCAACTCCTACTCTACCCAGTCTTGAGTCTTCTTATTGTCCTGACTAACTTGTGATCTCCCTTAATTGTTAGAACTCACAAACGAGAGTAGAAATAAAAAAATAAAAAATACTCAATGAATAATAATTCAATCGATATTATTTGTCATCATCAAAATCTCAGATAAGGGGTCATGGATTGCAACATCTAGCACAACTTAATGAAAATATTTGAACTACTTTTTAGGTGCACTAAAATATGTAGATTACATGTGTGTCTCAATGTATGCTACTATTAAAGAAATATGGGATAGATTATGTAATACTTATGAAGGCATAAGTGAAGTTAAGCAATCTAGGTTAAATATTTTACTTCATGATTATGAACTTTTTTTCATGAAACCTAGTGAGCCAATATCTGAAATGTATACTAGGTTTACACAAATAATCACCTCTCTACATGCCTTAGAAAGATAACTAACAAACAATGAAAAAGTGAATAAAATCTTGAGATATTTACCTTCTTCCTTTGATACTAAGATTACTTCTATAACTGAGTCCAAGGATTTTAATGTTTATTTGATTAATAACTTAATTGTATCACTCATTACTTATGAGCAAAGAGTGAACCAAAGATAACTTAATATATGGGAGAAAATGAAGGAGAAAACTATAGCCTTAAAGGCTTATGATACATATATTAACTCTTCTAGTTCTGAAAGTGATGATGTTGCCAAAATTACTAAGCAATTCAAGAACTTCTTAAGGAAGAAACAAAAGTACCAACAGAAATGGAACAAATGTAAGAATTATAAGAATTCTAAATGTTCTTCTAATGTAATTTTTTTTTAATATAGGAAGTCGGGATATGTAAAAGCTAATTTCCCTACACTTAAGGCTCACCCAAGCAAGGAGAAGGGTAAGGAGAATCTAAAGTTTAAGAAGGACAAGAAATGGATCCAAAAGATTTTCTAAGTGGATTTTGCATCTCACTCCTATGAGACTGAAGCTGAAGAGGAGACAACATACTTGTGTTTGATGGAGGATGAACATCTTGGTCATTCTGACCAAAAAGTCTTATGCGAATTAACATACAATCAATTGCTTGTGTAGTTTCTGAAAAAAATCATTCATCTTATAGAAATCTTAAAAACTTGCATGCTAGCTTGAAACTTGAATTTCTGAATTTTAAAAAAGAACATGAAATTTTGATTAAAAATCATTCTACACTTGATAGCAGCCATAGTAAACTATTAGATGAGTTTGACGAATTGAACAAACAACATGAACTATTGAAATCATCCCGTACTGAACTTGAAAATAATTTTAAAACATTTATGGATGAATCTAACTCATTTTTTTAAATTTGAATTGAAAGCATTTGAAAAAAATAGGAATCCACCCATAGCTGAACAATTCTTCAATCTTGATCGGAAGCCAAAAACTTTAAAACTTAGGAAAAGGCACTATAACCCGAGTAGATTAGTAAACCCTTTTCCTAGTATTAGATGTTTTTCTTGTGACATGTTAGGACATATTTCTAACACATACACCATTCATCGTAGAACACATTTGGTGTAGAGATCCAAATTGTATGATTCACAGCAAAACACACATTTATTGCATTCTCTTTCCATAAGAAGGGACAAAAACTTGTTTGGATTCTTAAATCTAACATTTAATGATGTTTTAGGTGTGCACTCACCTAAGACCTCATGAGAGCATGTGGTACCTGAATAGTGGATGCTCACACCATATGACTGGAGATGCTAATCAATTCATTTCACTGGAGGCCAGGACTGGTAGCAAGGTACTCTTAGAGATACCACCATCAGGAAAGTGGTCGACGTAGGTATAATTGAAAACTCCAAGAACCTTATGAATAAATATATTTTACTTATTGATGGATTGAAACATAACTTTCTCAGCATTAGTTAGCTCTGTGACAAAAACTTTATCATAAATGTTTTTGTCAAACACATGCATTATGAGCTTGAATAACAACACTATTTTATAGGAAAAAAAGGATCAATAATGTTAACATGCTTGATTTAAAAAATATTGAATGTGTTGCTTCTTTTTATTTAAAAACTGTTATTGATGAGTATTGGTTGTGACATAATAGGTTATATCATGCTAGCATAAAAATAATTAAAAAAGTTACCTAAAAAGACTTAGTATGAGGAATCCACAAGCTTAAGTTCACTAAGGACCACCTGTGTGATGCCTCTCAACTAGGGAAATAAGACAAATCCTCTTTCCATTCCACTAAGGACATTAGACCTCTAATCCTTTAGAAGTCCTTCATATGGATTTATTTGGATCCATTAGCATTATAAGCTTAGGGGGGAAGGTCTTTGGATTTTTAATAGTTAATGACTGCTCAAGATTTACTTCGATTAGATTTTTATCACATAAAAGTGAGTCATTCAATGAATTTAAATCATTATCCACTTAGATTTAGAAAAACTAGGTTATAAGATCTTGATGATCCATTGTGACTATGGTGGAGAGTTTGAAAATGTGACATTTAGAACTTTCTATGAGGAATAAAAAATTAGTCAACCCTTCTGAGCTCCTACGACCCCTCAACAGAATAGGGTAGCTGAAAGGAACAATACCACCTTAGTAAAAGCCACTAGAGCTATACTTGTTGAGTATTCACTTCCAAAATACTTCTGGACTGAATCGGTAAACACATTTTGTTATGTGTTGAATAGGGTGAATATTAGATCCAAAATGAATAAGACACCCTATGAGATCATTAAAGGTAGGACACTTAACCTTACTCAGATCCATGTCTTTGGTTATAAGGTTTTTATTCTAAATAATGGAAAATCATTCTTAGCAAAATTTGACCCAAATTTTGATGAAGGAGTATTTTAGAATTAGGCTATCTCAAGTGTAGGAAAATCCTTTAGAGTGTTTTATAAGAGGACATTAGTGGTGGAGGAAACTACTCATGTAGTATTTGAAGAATCTAATTTTAAGAAGTCTAGAGTCAAGTAAGATAATGAAATAGGAGAGATTGCCCAAGGAGTAGAATCTACAAATCTAGAGAAAAGGGTAGAACCTCAAAACACTTTTCCTAGAGATTGGAGATACTCTTTGAGTCATCCTAAAGAACTAATCTTAGGAGACCCTTCTGAACGTGTTAGATCTATCATGGACTTAGAAAAAAAGTTAACCAATTTACCTTCATCTCAATGACTGAACCCACCAACATCAATGAAGCCCTTTCTAATGAATTTAGGATCTTAGTCATGCAAGATTATTTAAACCAATTTGTTAGGAATGATGTTTAGGATCTTGTAGAAAGACCTAAGGGCCAAAGTATAGTAGGAACCAAATGGATCTTTAAGATTAAAATGAATTATTCTTGTGTGGTGGTTAAGAATAAGGCAAGATTGGTAGCTAAGGGGTATAGCCAAATAAAAGGGATTTATTTTGCTGAGACTTTTTCCCCCTGTAGCAAGATTAGAAGTGATTAGAGTGCTACTAGAATTTGCCTGTTATAAGGGATTTAAGCTTTTTCCAAATGGATGTTAAGAGTGCCTTTTTAAATTTGGTAATAAAAGAAGATGTGTTTGTAGTGCAACTCCTAGGTTTTGATAATTCCCAAATTTTAAATCAAATTTTTAAATTAAAAAAGGCTTTGTATGGATTAAAACACACACCCTATGCATGCTATGAGAAGCTTAGCACATTCCTATTGGAATGAGAGTTTATTAAGTGTAGCATAGACACCATACTTTTTTTAGGAGAGTAAAAGATGAATTTCTCATTGTTCAGATCTATGTTGATGAAATACTTTTTGGATCTTTTGATAAAAAGTTATGTGATGATTTTTCTAAGACAATGAGTAAAGAATTTTGAGATGAGTATGATGGGAGAATTATTCTACTTTTTAGGGTTTAGCATGAGATAAATAGATGATGGAACCTTTCTTAAGTAATCAAAGTATATTAAGGACAACTTGAAGAATGAAATGATTAAAGCTAAGCCAATAAATACTCACATGAGGTCCAGTGTTTAATTAGATAAAAACTCAAATGGAAAATCAGTTGATTAAAAGAAATATAGAGGAATAATTGGATTGCTCCTTTACTTGACAGCTAACAGACCTTATATAATGTTTTGAGTTTGTATTTATGCTAAATTTTAAGCTTATTTAAAGGAGTCTAAACTAATTGCAGTTAAGATAATCCTTAGATATATCTTAGAAACCTAAAACTTAGGAATCATGTATCCAAGGCACAGCACTTCTTTTGAGATTATAGTATATTTTTATTCGAACTTTATAGGGTGTAGGGTGGATAGAAAGAGTACCTCTAGAATGTGTCAATTTATAGGACAATTACTAGTCTCCTAGTCCAACAAAAAACAAAACTCAATTGCACTTTCCATTGCTGAAGCTGAATGCATAACCTTAGGAAGCTGTGTGGCCCAAGTTCTTTGGTTAAAGCAATAAAATCTAGATTTAGGATTACTTGTAGGCATAATGTCAGTTCTTTGTGATAACACTAGTGTCATATGCATCTCTAAAAATCCTATCCAACACTCTTGAATCAAACATATTTATATAAGGCATCACTTTATAAGGGATCATATTACTAAAGGAGCATTGAGCTACACCATGTAGCAATTGAAAACCAACCATCTGGCTCACATTTTTACTAAACAAATATCCTTTGAAATTTTTAGCATCTTAAGGATCGGATTAGGTTTCATAGACACAAATGCATGAACTTGATGATTTATGAACTCTGAATTTTCTATTTTCTAATTTTTCTTTAGTTTTTATTTGCTTCTTTATATTTTGTTTATGTGTTGCTATATTTTTATTTTATTGTATTGTTATTTTCACTTCAGTTTTTTTTATTAGTCACTGATGAAATGACATGTTTTTCCTTGCTTTTGTCTTTGAAAATTTATAATCAATGATTTACATCCCTAAATTAGTTAAAGGAATAAATATTATTGATTATTTCCCTTCCTAACTTCTTTTAGCGGTGTAATTTTCTATTCTAAGCAAAATTTTATTTCAAAATAACAATTAGACTTTGAAATTGAGATCTTATCTATGATCTTATAGTAATCTATTTTATATAAATAATGTTCAAAGTCATTAAATCACTTTCAAGTTTTCTTGATCATGTTGCTGCATTTATCATATGAATATGATTCTGCTTTGTGGTTTACTCCTCTTTATATTAGAGAGTGAGATTTTGTTCTCTTTTATTTGGATAATATTCTCACAACTAAGAGTCTTTAAAGGTTTCAAAAGGGAGCTAGCTTGAAAAAATGACAAGAGGCATAAAATGAGCACAAATAAAAAAATTAAAAAGATGCACATTGATCGCCAAATAATTGAAAGATACACAAAGTGTATCAAAAGTAAAAAAAATGTGCAAAGAGTACTAGATAATTGATAAAAGGCACAAAATGAGCCCACATAAAATTAAGCTTCCCTCTCTTCCAAACCTTTAAATCTTAAAAGAATTCATATGTCCCTTGATATTTTCAAAGACTTGATTTTTGAAACTCATCATTGTGACCAATTACTTAGCTATATTATTCTATCATATATTTTTCTAAAATGAAGTTTTGAATGAATAACTTTTCTTATATGATTATCATTTTTGAGTTAGATCATTTTTTTCAAAAGATTATTTGCCTTGTAAAAAGTCCGAGCTGGGGTTAATAAGATCAGTTGTTCTGCCACTTTTAGGATTTCTATGATGTTAGTTAAAATTTTTATTAATTTTTAATCCAATCACAAGGAAAATTTTTCATTATCTAATTTGTTTAGTGTTTTTATGTGATGTTTTATACTTGTGTTTGTACTAGTTTATTTTTAGTAATTACTTTTTCTATTACCTCATTTTTGTAATGTCAAAAGGGAGAGTAGAATAATGTTTTTGTTTGTATCATTTACTAGTGCTATCGTTTGTATAGTTTACTTGCTTTCATAAAATTTGCATTGCTTTACTTACACTATTCCTTTTTTTTATGTTTCATTTTTTTATAAATTAAATAGAAAAGATATGTGATTTGAATTGTTCCAATAATGTTTGCCATCATCAAAAAGGGGGGGATTATTGCAGATATGGACCCAGGCACTATAATTTTGATGATAACAAACATTATTATTCCTTAACTACTTCAATTCATGCATATTTGTTTTATGTGCCTAGCTCACTAACCTTTTAGGTCCACAACCTTGCTTGGAACGTCAATCAGCTCAATATCAAGTAAACAAGTATTGAGTCAGTTTGTAATTTCTATTACAATGCTTTTTTACCTTTTTATGAGTCAAATATATCTTGGTGAATCCTGTTGCTAAGTATCCTTATACTCACACACTCAGGGGGAGAAATTTGGTGAGTTAGAGTTTTTCTATTTTTGATCACATCGTACAGGATGATTCTCATATCATCCTGGATGATCAGTAAAAAATTAAAACCCTAATTAAGGCACTAGTTATGTAAACTTGCTTAAGCATATCATCCTATATATTACACCCATCATCCTAGATGACATGCTCAAATTAGAAATACTCAGCTACCAAACTCATTTAGGCAAAGTTTTATATTTAGAATTTTGTTCTAATCATACAAGACGATCCTATATCATCCTGGACAATATATTACAATCATGCCTAAATTAGTCAAGTGATTAAGAAAAGTAATTAAGGTTAGATTAATTAATCATATCATCTTGGCCAATCGTAGGATCATCTTGGATGATATGCTTGAAAAACCATAGTTCTCTTGGATGTCCCAAACACATTTGTGGACAATCAGTTATAATTCTTCATCATCCAGATGTTTCTCCTGGATGACTCAAACTATCTGTTGGGTGATAACCATTGATTTTGAACTAATCATCATGGATGATCCAAGCATCGTCATGGAACAATCAGTTATATTTCCTCATTATCCAATATGTTTCTTCTAGACATCAAGAACTAAGTGTTCGATGATATATATATGATTTTGATTTAATCATACAAGGTAATTTCCACATTATCTTGGATAATCAGAACAAACAATGTGTTCTAATTATCAAACACACATAGTTGAAAATTAGGGTAATTTTTTTATGCCTTCTTGCTTGAATAAACTAAATTACATTAATCAAACGATCGTCCTGAATGATCTTTGACAGCAAGTTGAAAATTAAGGTAATTTTTTATGCCTTCTTTATTTAATCTCTTAGTTTTTTATTGAGAGAATCTTTTGTTGTTGTCCTGACCGGAGAGAGCTTAGATAAGGAGAAGTAGATCTTAGGAGAGAGAGAGAGAGAGAGAGAGAGAGAGAGAATCTTGTCAGGGGGAGTTTGTGAGGTGTTCACAAATGTTGCTCCAAGCAATGATTCAAATCATTTTATCCATTCATCATCCTTAGCTCCGTGGTGGCTCTAGGGAGGTCATCGTCAGTATTAGATCAAGGTTCTCTTCCTGCTTCAGGAGGAAGAAAAAGGATTTTGGGTTCTCTGCCACACTGGGTAGGTGAAAAGGAGCTTGTAAAGGCCTCTTCACCTTACTGTGGGAGAAAAAGGAGAGTCATTGTGTTTTAGTGCAATACCTAGAAAAGAGACTCTGGGGAGTACACATAGGTCAAGTTAACTGAACCACTATAAAATTTGGTGTGTTCTTTCTATGTAGTTATTGCACTTTATTTTTCTGCATATTAATTTTTGTGGTAGACTGTATTTATTTTAAAATATTCAAAAAGGTTTCAAAAAGAGTTTTGCTTTTATTTAAGAATTTTAAAAAATACCAATTCACCCCCCCCCCTCTCGGTTAGCCTCAGGCTAGTTCATAAGGGTTTAACAACCCTAATAAACTTTCAGGTATGATATGATTAAAAATAGAAAAACTCCAACTCACCAAATTTCTCCCTCTGAGTGTGTGTGTGCAAGGTAACTTAGCTTCATGATCAATCATAGTACATTTTACTTAAGAAAATGTAAAAGATGTATTCTAATAGAAATTACATACAAACACAATCCTAATCTACCTGATCTTAAGCTGATTAATATTATAAGTGAACTTGTGGACATGAAAGGTTAGTGAGCAAGGCAAATAAAATAGATATGTAAGAATAGCAGTAGTCAAGAAATAATAATATTTGTTATCATCAAAATCATAGTATATGGGTCCATATTTGCAACAATCTCCCCCTTTTTTATGATGGCAAATATTATTGTTAAAAAATTTCAAAGAAAGGAAAATAGATTTTTTTTTAAATGAGACATAAAAAAGGAACAAAGCAAATTCCACTAAAATATAGGCAAACAAAAAAAAACACACTACTCTCTTTTTTAACATCATAAAAAAAAAAGAGGAAAAAGAAAAAAATAGTATAAAAATAGAATAAAGTACATACAAAAAAAACCAGTACAAACAAAGAAACAAAAAAGATTGACAAACTAGAAGGATGAACTCTTATCATGTGGAGTGGAGGCTGAAAGTGTCAATGAAGAGAGGCAAATTGCTTACCAAATAAGGTCATATCCTAGTCATGGAGTTATTGTTGTTGCATGGCATAGATTTCAAAATGAATAATAACCTCCACATATTGTCATTACTAATCGGTGATACATGATTCAAATATCCTCTCAATGATCAAATCTATGAACTAGCTGAATAATCTAAGGCTTCTAGTGGAGAGGGGCAAGTGCATAAATAGGTCCTTCCTCTTCTTCCCCAGGCTCCTCATACACATTTTGGCGATGAGTACTGTGAAGGGTATGGAAAGAGCTATTGGAGTAGAAGAGGGGTGATGATTAGGTGGAGTAGGGAATTAAAGGTTATATTTTGATTCTAAAACATAGGCAATGAGATGTCCTAGGGCTAGGTTTGGCTTCCTTTTATGGCTTAGATCCTTAATGAAGGTTAAATGTTTAACATAATGGATGATAAGATCAACTGCTTAAACTGAAGGTTAACTATGATGTAGTAGGCGGTGAGTGAAAAGATGGGAAAAATAGGGATCTAGTCCCCAGCTTTAGGAGTAATTATATTATGAAGGATGTGTTTGATGGTACGGGCATCCTGAATAAGGTATTGACAGTGGAATCATGAGAGTGAGCATTTGTTCCCCTAAGAATAAGGTTAACATGAGTCCAATTGAAATCAAGATCATAAGCTAAGATGTGAAGTTTGTTGCCAGTGGTGGATAAGCAAAGATATTCATAGAAGTCCTGATAGGTTATCTCTACAGGCCTTCTATTCACATCAAATTATAGAGTAATAAAATTAGAATTAAGGTAAAGGCTTGTAAATAATTTGAATAGTAGCTATTAGTTGAATGGGAAGGTAAGAGTCAAAAAGAATCCAAGAGTTGTGTTGGCAAAGAGGTGTAGTACCTAAAAGTTCAAAGTTTATTGGTTATTGATCATGAAAGGATTGAAGCCAATAGCTTTGCAGAGTTTGTAAGCATCTTCATCCAGTACTTCAATAAATCTAGGATCAACAACACTCCTTGAAGAGATGCCAGCAAGTGAACAAGACATTTTACTTCTAACCATTGGCAAGACTTGAGAGTTTGAGTGAGAGGGAGAAAGAATTGGAGGATTTTGTAGTGAAGAAAAATGGTTTAAATAAGCTATTTATATAAGGATAGACAAATCAACCAGGATGATTATAGGATTGTCCAGGATGATCAGGAGAAATAATGTCATATAGACAATTGATCAAAAATGGTGGCCATATTATCCAGGACAATGAGACATTGTCTAGGAGATTAGACACATGTGATCATCACAAGGAGTCAGCCAATATGATCTTTAACTATGAAGATTGTACAGGATAAATAGGTAGATCGTCCAGAATGTTTAGCAATTATGGATCATACAGATCAAATTCAAATTATCCAACCATTTTTGCCATGTGGATCATTTAGGACAAAGATGCAATCATTCAGGAAAATCATCAATAATAGAGTTAGAATTTGATCATATAATTCAGGATGATATGGATCATCCGGGATAATCACAAATAATTGAGCTAGATTAGCCATAGGATTTGGTTTAAACAAGAATTCGATCATATCATTCAAGATGATGTGGATCATCCAGGATGATGAGAACAAAATATTTTGGAAAGATTTAATGATGGAGAGGGATGATCAGGTAGGATCCAAAACACACAAAAAATCAAATCAAAATACCAAAAAAAAGAAAAAAAAATATGATAAAAGCTAAATGTTAAAAAAAATAAGTTATATTTTAATCAATAAACACTAGAAAATGATAAATTTTCCTTGTGATTGGATTAAAAATTAGTAAGAAATAAATTAATAATTCCATGATCTAAAAGCTATAGAGTAATCAATCTTGTTAACCCCAGCTCGAACTCCTTAAATCTTTTGGAAACAAAGATCTAACTCAAAAAAGAAATTAGATAAGAAAAGTGAGATATTCAAAACATAATTCTAGAAAAATATCTGATAGAATAATATGGCAAAGTAATTAATCAAAATTATGGGTTTCTAATATCAAGTGTTTGAAAATATCAAGTGACACATGAATTCTTCTAATATTTAAAGGTTTGAAAGAAAATGATACTTATTTCTTTGTGGGATCATTTTGTGCCTCTTATTAGTTATTTGGCGCACTTTGCTCATCTTTAGATTTTTGATAAACTTTGTGTATCTTTAAATTATTTTGTGATCATTGTGCATCTTTTCAGTTTTCTTTTGAACTCATTTTATGTCTCTTATCATTTTTACGAGCTAGCTCCATTTCAAAACCTTTAAATACTCTCAGTTGTGAGAATATATTCCAGATATAAGAGATGAAAAACTCACTCTCTAATATAAGGAAGAAGAAACCATAAATTAGAATCATATTCACATGATAAATGCAACAACCTGATCAAGAAAACTTCAAAGTGATTTAATGACTTTGAATGTTATTCATATGAGATAGATTATTGTAAAGAAGATTGAGATCTGAATTTCAAAGTCCAACTTTTAATTTGAAATAATTTTTTGCTTCAAAGAGAAAATTACACTGCTAAAAGAGTTAGAGGAAGAGAAACAATCAATGGTGTTTTTTCCTTTAACTGATTTAGGGAGGTCAATCATCGTTTACAAATTTTTAAAACCAAAAAACAAGGCAAAAATGTCATTTAAGAAAATAATACCAACAGAGACCATTGATTAAAAAAAAATTGAAGGGAAAAATAGTAGAAAAAAATGAAAAATAGAAAACAAATGTATATAAACCTAAACAAACACGCAATAAAACGAAAATAAAGATCAGAAAATGGAAAGTTATAATTTCAAGCATTAATATCTATGACACCTAATCTAATTCTTAAGATGCTAAAAATTTCAAAAGCTAATGGTTTAGTAAAAATATCACTAAGTTGGTTTTGAGTGGCTACATTATGTAGCTTTATGTCTCATGTAGTAACATGATTCCTAATGAGGTAATACCTTATATCAATGTGTTTGGTCCTTGAGTCTTGGATTGCGTTCTTTAAAATATAGATGGCACTAGTGTTATCACAATGAATTGAAATTGGGCCTACAAGTAATCCTAAATCTATAATTTGTTACTTGAACCAGAGGACTTGGGCCACATAACTTCCTAAGGCAATATACTCAGCTATAATAGTGGACAGGGCAATTGAGTTCTATATTTTACTGGACCAGAAGACTAAGGACTATCCTATGAATTGATAAGTTCTAGAGGTGCTTTTTATACTAACTTGACATCCCACAAAATCAAAATCAAAATATCTTATGATTTCAAAAGAGGTTATATGCCTAGGATACCATATTCCTTAGTCAGGGATTCCTAAGAGATACCTAAGAATTCTCTTAACAACAGTCAAGTGAGATGTTTTTAGATCAGCTTAAAATAAAGTATAGAGATAAACACTAAACATAATATAAGGTCTGCTAGCAATCAAGTAAAGAAGTGACCCAATTATCCTTTTGTATTTCTTTTGATCAAGATATTTACCATTTGAATCATTGTCTAACTGAACAGTGAAACTCATGGGAGTGTGGATTGGCTTTGCTTTATCCATCAAATATTTCTTAAAGATGTCCATAATATATTTTGATTTATTCAAAAAAGTCCCATCATCCTTCTGCCTTATGCTAAACCCCAAAAAGTAAGTCAGTTATCCCATCATACTCATTTTAAATTCCTTATTCATTATTCTTAAGAATTCATCACATATATTTTTATCAGGAGATCTAAAATGAATAGAATCAACATAAATTTAAACAATTAGTAATTCATCTCCTACCTTTTCAAAAATAAGGTGATGTCTATGCTCCCCTTAGCAAAAGAACTTTCTAATAGGAATGTGCTTAGCCTTTCGTACCATGCCCTGGGTGCTTGTTTAAGTCTATATAATGCATTTTTAATTTGAATACATGATTTGGAAATTATGAATTTTCAAAGCTAGGGGGTTATTCATCATACATATTATCCTTTATTACCCCATTCAGAAGACACTCTTAATATCATTTTGATATAGTTTGAAACCCTTAAAACAAGCAAAGGCTAGTAGCACTCTAATAACTTTAAATCAAGCTATAGGGGCAAAAGTTTCATCAAAATAAATCCCCTCTATTTGATCGTACCCCTTAGCCACCAATAAGACCTTATTCCTCATAACTACACTAGAATCATTCATTTTATTTTTTAAAACCCATTTTATTCTAACCACACTTTAGTCCCTAGGACTTCCAAGTAGCTCCCAAACATCATTCCTTATAAATTGATTAAGTTTTTCATGCATGGCTAAGATCTAAAATTCAAGACATAAAGCTTAATTTAGGTTGGTGGGTTTAATCATTAAAATGAAGGTAGAGTGGTTTACCTCTTTTCTAAGTCCATTCCTAGTTCTAACACCTTCATATGGGTCTTCTAAGATCAGTTCTTTATTATGACCCGAAGAATAATTCCATTCTCTAGGCAATGTATTTTCAGGTTCTACCCTTTCCACTAAATGTGTAGATTATAATCTTTGGGTGACATTTACAACCTCCTCTTCTTCTACCCTAGACCCTCCAGAATTATCATATTCATTAAATACAATATGAGTGGTATCCTCAACTACCAATGTTCCTTTATTGAAGACTCTATAGGATTTCCCAATAATTGAGTAACTTAGGAACACTACTTCATTAGATTTTGGGCCAAACTTCCCTATTTGTTACTTCCGATTATTCAGAATGATCACTTTACATCTAAAGGCATGGTGGTGAGAGAGGTTGGGTGTCCTACCCTTCATAATTTCATGAGGTATCTTATTCAATTTTGATCTAACATTCACCATATTCAAAACATAACAGGTTGTATTCATCGCTCTGCCCAAAAGTATTTTAGAAGTGAGTATTCAGCTAACATGGCTCTAGTAGCTTCTACCAGGGTCCTCTTCTTACTTTTAGCTACTCCATTCTACTTAGGAGTCCTATGAGCTAAAAAGTTATTGCCTATCCCTTACTCCTTATAAAAAGATTCAAAAATTTCATTCTAAAATCCACCACCATGATCACTATGAATTGTCACAATTTTACAGCCTAGCTTCCTCTGAATCCAAGTGAAAAAAGAATTAAACTTCTTAATTGATTATAACCCAAGTAAACCTAGAATAATCATCAATAATCACATACCAAAAGGCTTTCCCTCCTAAGCTTGCAGTGCTGACAGGTCCAAAGAGATCCATGTGTAGGACTTCTAAGGTTTTACTGTTGTAAATATCTTTAATTAAAGGGAATGAGGATTTGACTTGCTTTCCTAATTGACAGGTATCACACATGTGATCTTTAGTGAACTCTAGTTTGGGTATCCCTCTCACTAAGTCTTTTTGGGAGATCTTTCTAAGGTTTTTCATGCTTGAATGGCAAAGCCTTCTATGCCATAACTAAGATTCATCAGCAATCATTTTTAAGCAACATAAAGCAGCACATCTAATATTATTTAAATAATGCATGTAGATATAGTTGAACAATTTTCCCTGCAAAATAGTATTATTATTTAAACTTATAATGTAGTTATTTAACAAAAAATTTATGCTGAAGCCTTTATCAAAAAGCTGACTAATGCTGAGCAGGTTGTGTTTCAATCTATCTACAAGTAAAATATTTTTAATGATGAAATTCTTTAAATTACCAATTATACCTGATCCCACCACTCTTTTGGCGGTGTTATCTCCAAGTGTTTCCATGCCTCCTGCCCTGGCCTCCAATGAAATAAATTAATTTTCATCTCCAGTCATATGTCTTGAACATCCACTATCTAGATACCGCATTCTCTCATGAGGCCTTCTGTGAGAGCACTCCTACAAAATCATTAGTAGTTAGATTTGGGTCCCATCTTATGGAAATAAGAATGTAATTTATGAATTTTATGCTGTAAGTTTTGAACTTTATGTCTCCACCCCCAATGTGTACTATAGTGAATGATGTAAGTGTGAGAGAAATGTCCTAACATGTCATAAGAAAACATCTAACACCATGAAAAGGATTAACTAATCTACTCTAGTTATTGTTCCTCTTCCTAGGTTATAATGATGCATGCTATTATGATGGACTATAAAACTCTTTAAGGGAAGGTTGTTTCTTTATTTTCATTAAAAGCATTTATTTTGATTTGTAAACATTGGTTTGTAGTTTTAAGATTTAAATTTTCAACTTTCAAAGCATGCTCCTCATTATCAATTTTAAATGCAAGAGATTATAATCTTTTGTACATATTTCCTATTTCAACATGTAAACTTTTCAAGAAATCATGCTCATTAGTTAAATCAACATGCTTTGCATTCAACAAGTCAAATTCATCTAATAAAGTAATATGATTGCTATCAAGAGTGGAATGATCTTTCCTTATAATTTCATGCTCTTTTTGAAAAGTTTAAAAATCTGTTTTAAGACTAGCATGCAGTTTCTTGAGCTTCCAATATGAAGAATGAATTTTTTCATAAACTTCAAAAAATTTATCCTAAGTAAGCTCAAATAAATCTTCTTGATTAGAGTGATCAAGATGTTCATCAGTCATTAAACACAGATTTGTTACCTCCTCTTTAGCTTCTGTTTCATAGGTGTCTAATACTGAGTCCGCCCAGAAAGCCTTTTTGATCCGTTTCTTCTCCTTCTTGAACTTAGGCTTTTCTTCACTCTTCTCCTTACTTGGGTGAGCTTTCAGAGTAGGGAAGTCAGACTTTAGATGCGCTGGCTTCCTATATTCAAAACAAAAAACATCAAAAGAGATTTTAGAATTTTTATTATTCTTACCTTTGTTCCAATTATGGTGATGCTTTTGCTATTTCCTTAAGAAGCAATTGAATTGCCTAGTTATTAAAGTAATATCATCCTTTTCAGAATCAGTTCTCATTTTTTCTTCTCACCTACATCAAGCTGCCTTTGGTTCACTCCTTGCTCGTAAGCAATAAGTGATCCAAGTAAGTTATCAATTGAATAAGCATTCAGATCTTTTTATTCAGTAATGGCAATAATTTTTGCATCATAAGAAGAAGGTAAAATTCTCAAAATTTTGTTAACTTTTTTATAGTTTGTGAGTTCTCTTTCTTAGGCATGCAGGGATATAATAATCTGTGTAAACCTAGTATACATTTCAAAAATTGATTCGCTAGGTTTCATGCGAAAAAATTCATAATCTTGCAAAAGAATGTTCAGCCTAGATTTTTTAACTTCATTTATACCTTCATAAGCTATGCATAATCTGTTCCAAATTTCTTTTCCACTAGGACAAGTGGAAACATGTATATAATCTTTAGATTTTAAGGCACATAAAAACTAGTTCAAACATTTAGCATTCAGTAGTGCTAGATCTCTATCATCAAAAGTTAATTTAGAAAAAAGGAATTTCAATTTTCATGCCATCAACAACTTTGAATGTTGAAGAATATCCATCCTTTAAAAGCTTCCACATGCAATAATCAATTGATTGTAAAAAGGTGGACATGCGAGTTTTCCAAAAATCAAAAGGTATGTTATAAAAAAGAGGTCTTGTAATTGAATATTCTTCTATAGAGTTTTTATTTGCAAAGTTAGCCATGGATTTAAATTCAAAAGTTTTCTAAAACTTAATTTTAAGAATCCTGCTCTTATACCACTTGAAAGTTTATTAGGGTTATTAAGCCCTTATGAACTAGACCGAGGCTAACTAAGGGGGGTGAATTCATAGTTTTAAAAATTCTTAAACAAAAAAAAAATCTTTTTGAAATCTTTTTGAATATTTTAAAACAAACAAGATCAACCCATGATGTGGAAGCGATTACAAAACAAATTTGATATTTTAACTATACAATCAACCATAGAAAATTAAAGTGTGGAAATTAAAATGTGAAAAAGTAGTAAAAAAGAACATAAGATTTATAGTGGTTTGGTTAACTTGACCTACGTTCACTCCTTGGAGACACCCTCCACAAGTATTGCACTAAATCTTTAATGACTCTCCTTTTGCTCCCACTCCGAGGTGGAGAAGCCCTTACAAACTCTTTCCACCATCTCGGTGAGGTAAAGAACCTTGAATCCTTTTTCTCCCTCCAAGAGAAGGCAGAGAACCTGGAATCTTTTTACTCCCTCCTAGAGTAGGTAGAGAATCTAATTTAAAGCTGATGATCATCTCCCTAGAGCCACCTTGGAACTAAGGATGAAGCTTGAATAAGATGAATGAATCCTTGCTTGGAGCAACCATTGTGATTCCCCTCATAAACTCCCCCTCCAAAAATTCTCCCTCTCTCCCCCAAAATAACCTTCTCCTTTTCTAAGCCCCCTTAGGTTAGAACTTTAGCAAAAGATATGTTAAAAAATAAATACTTAAGCTAAAATAGAAGAGCTTTAAAAGAGCACTCATTTTTAATTCTGTGCAATTGATCATCTAGGATGATTAGTATATCATCTTGTACGATTAGTTCAAAACACCCCAATCAGCCTGTACAATCAGCCTTGCCTTATATGATATGTTCAACAATTTGCACAGATCATCCTGCATGACTATGAGATCATCCAGGATGATTAGTTCAACATGGGTGGCAATCAACAAATCATCCCATAATAGTCTCAGGATGTCTAGGATATCGACCTAGATGATTAGAGGAAAATCATGATTTTCATCCTAGACGATGGGTATCATCCCAAAAAAATATAATAGATCGTTTAGGATGATAATAATGGATCATCATTTACAATCTGATTTAATAATTAAAACATATTTATTTTCCTAATCATTGAATCAATTTAGGCATGATTATCTTGCATCATCTAGGACAATGTTGATCGTCTAGGATGAATAAACAAAAATTGCATTTTCAAAAACATGCCTAAAATATTATTGGGGCTAAATTTCATACATATAACTGGTCATCCTGATAAAATTGGGATCATCAAGTACAATTAGTTAATTATTTCTCTTTTTTTTGTTAAAACCTACAGAGTGGACTATACGTTAAATAAAAAAGCAATTACAATATCCTTAAGGGGGACCCTCAGCTCTTTAATGCTCTAAAGAGCTACAAAATTAAACAAAAGAAAACCTATAAGCCAATAATCCCCACTAAGCCAAAAAACAAGAATACCTAGTGACATGCTAATTATGCTATAGACAAGCATCCAAAAAAGAAAGATACTAATGGGAACATGAAGTATGATCTTTCTACAAAAAATCTTGACCACATCCATAAGCAAATACACCTGAGAATCAGTAAGGCTTCAAAACAAAAAACTAAAGCACAAAATAACAAAGAAATACAAATGGAAATTGACTAAATTAAAAGCAGAGTAACAAGAAAGGATATTTCCCATATAAAGCTTCTGAGCAAAAAATATCGCACAATTGAGAAAGAAATGCTCCCACCTAATACCAAAAATCATGTTAAAAACACCATAGCAATTATCAAAGATATACTCACTACAATGCAAAAAATACAAAAAAAATAAACAGGAACAAGTAGTGGGACAAGCTATGCATGTTAATAAAGAACTCCAACCCAATCCACCACTTAAAACCCAAATAAGGCTACAGTCAATAGAGCTCAGGATAAAATGAAACCACTATTCATCACTTGGGTAATCCAAATGCCACTCCATCCTACCACCAAGCCCAAACATCCATACCCTAAGAAGCTGCTCCGAAATGTAGCAAGATAGGCTCATAGAGAGAGGAGACTCCCACACACTAACAGAAAAAAACTTGGATAGAGAAGCAAAATAACAGATAGAAAATTCGAAGGGGCACAAATGCCACCATCATAAAACACATAAGAGCTCTAGGCCAACACTAACAAGCCACCCAGAAATGGTTCATAAACCAACAACCAAATACAAGATACACAAAGACCAGGAAAATCCCTAGGCACCCCACGTGATAGCCAAAATCCACTCACTAACCTCACAATAGTGGAAACAAAGAATAGAAACATTATAGCCCTAGTCCCCATCATTACTCATATAGATACCCATAATAATATAATATAGCCAAAACCAGGTCTCATAATAGCACTTGGAGGTAGGAGAGGAACAACAAGGAAAACCTTCAATAAGTAAACCGATGTAACCACAGCTCATGCCCATAACCACAAAATTCTTAGCTAAAAAGTATAAAACCATAGAAAAATGCCAAAAGAAATTCATAGACACCAGAACAATAAAAGAAAAGAAATAAAGCATAGCCACTAATAAAAGAAGGGAAACGGTAGGCAACAACCATAAAATGCTCCAGAGAAAATTCAGCCCCCACAAGGCATAGAAGCAAGGCCAGCACAAATAACCTCCAAACAAGGAAGTCGTCTAGGAAGAAAAGCACTACCACATAACCAAAATAATAACAAACTAGCTCCCAATAGCCCCCACTAGAGACCACCCAAAGACCTCCTAAATAGGCCTAATAGAGTTCACCAAATAGCACAAAGAAAAAATCATAGAAGAAGAAAGCCCAGAAAAACCTTGGTACCTCACAAGAATAACACCAGAATAGCCAAACACCAAATGAAAAATAACAACATAGTATTGCCACAGGACCCAACTAAATCGATCCTAGAGAAGCTCTAGAAGAAAACTAGCACCAAAGGCCCAGAACCATCTAGAAACACTAGAAAGAAACTTACCAAGAAGCATATTAGGTTGGCACCCACATCAAAACAAAATATCAAAAGGGAAAAACACAAAGGGGCTAACAACCAGCAAACCAGACAAGAAAAAACACCCAAGCTAAAGCAGAATAACCCCACAAACTCCAAAAAACCAATCAAATTAAAACCTTACATAAGGCGTATCGATTTTATCTAATCTTAAAACCCCTTTTAAAGGGCTAGGTAAATTAGCATCCATAAAATCAGTGAAACAATCCAACTTGCTCCCAAAATTGGTAAGCGAATTAGCACATGTATTACCCTCCCTATAAACATGAGAGAAAGAAAATATTAATAAAGATCATCAATTATTTAACATCCCTAACAAGATAAAAGACTACGGGATTTCAGACCAAATCCTCAACAATATTAACGCATTGAATACTATAATTAGATTCAACTTCAATCCCAATGTTAGGAATATCAAGAGACATATATAATCTCAGCCCTTAAAGAAAAGCAATAAGGTCAGCAAAGTGCACAGTGCAGTTCTGTAAAGGACCCACAAAAGCCAAAATAATACTCCCTTGACTATCTTTGATGATCACATCAAACCCCAAAATGGGAACTTTAGCAATGCCTCTAACATTCAATTATAACATTTTATAGAAGGTTTAACCTAGTAAACATACCTAGAGATAGTGAGCATCATCCAACCTGAGGCCAAAATCAGTTGGAACAAAGTAATAGTTCTTAAAGCTTTGATTTAAAGAAGATTAACAGAAAAGGCTCAAAACTTTACCTTTCACATTTTTAGAATCTTATGATAGCTCATACTAACATCATTAAAAAGGGAGTTATTCCTATCCATCCATAAGTACCATAGAATAAGAGAAGGAATGGTGTTTCTAATATGACCATTAGAGTTGACAAACCAAGCATTAAGCAAAGCATTAATAGACAGATTAGCATTAAAGAAGATTAATTTGAAAATAACATTAAAATAAGTCCAAGTTTTAATAGCTAATGGACCTGAACGAAAAACATGATGCATATTCTCAACATGATAATAGCATTGACATTTGGACAGTAAGATAAAACCTCTTTTAATTAGGTTATTATTAGTAGGAATGAATCTATATAAAATTCTCTAAATAAAGATAGCAATAGTAGAAGGAATACTTTTATGCCAAAGTATGGAAAAAATATTAGTAACCATATTTTTGGTTCTAAACACATGTCAAGCATCCTTTAATCTAAAAGCCCCATGTTTAAACAAATTGCATAATAAAGGATCCTTGGAATCCATGTTTAGGGGAATGTTCAAAATTTATTGAATAACTGAATTAGTAATCACATTAACAAGTTTATAATAATCTAAATAGTTATCAGTAATGAAAAAATTTACCTTAACCGTAGTAGTAGAAGAAATATTAGTGATGGAATCAATGGATTGATTACCCAACTAATGATCTTGCCAAAAGAAGATGTTCCCACCACCAAGCCCCAAGAGAGGTGAGGTTCCACAATGCATTTAACCTTACAAAGTCTCTGCCAAACTTTAGAATCACCTTTATTAAAGGAGCAAATAGTAGGATGCTTCCCCACACAATACTTGGAGAACATAAACTTAGCCCAAAGGCTCACTTTAGCATGAAAGGTATGCCATAAATTCAAAGAAAAGGCATAGGCTGAATCAATCATACACTTACACCCCATGCGACCCTCATTCAACACACCACAACACTTGTCCCAAGAGGACCATATAATTTTAAAGTTGTTATTAGCCCCTTTCCAAAAAAAATTATGGATAATTTTATCAATTCTATTGCACACCATCTGAGTAGGTAGAAGAGTTTGAAAAGAATTTTGAGTAGTAAACCCATCTGGCCCAGCCAAAGAATCGCCATTCATGCTATAGACAATCTCTTTTAATTCATTAAAAGAGGGGGGTTTAGAATGCAAATCATTATTGTCTTGAGAGATGAGATTGAAGATGATAGTGGGATTCTCAATATATCTATGAGATTTGTTATTTGGATCGGCTAGAATTGGAAATTTAGCAGCTATAAGGTGGAGTGGATGAGGTTTGTCGGGTTAGGTTCGGGATTTGGACAATTAGGGATCAGGCTGATTGGCTGGAGTGTGATTGAGAATAAGCCTACCACCAAAACTCAAAAAATTATAATCCCAGGACAAAAGCTTATTCTGCATTGAAGTAATCAAATCATCAAAAATAAAAGACTTCTTTCTACCATTAAAAAGGGGGATCCCAAGATACTTAATAGGTAAGTGGCCTTGCACAAAACTAGTGAGGGCTTTGATACCCACAATACAAGCATTAGGCACCTTATTGGAAGCAATGAAAGAACATTTTAGATTGTTTAAAGAAATCCCATTAACATTTTTAAAGCTACGAAAGAAGTTCAAAAGTCTATTAATCTTATTAAGAGAAATGTTCCTAAAAATGATAAAATCATTAGCAAAATATAAATGAGAAATAGGAAAACCCCCAAGGTTGTAAAATAGAGGCTAGGCTGGTTCTCAAAGAGGTTGGAAAGGCCTCTAGAAAGATACTCGACTGTAATAATGAAAAGGTCCGGAGACATAGGTTCCCCCTATCTCAAACCATGAGATGATCTAAAAAAACATGAACTTTTGCCGTTAATAATAATAAAAAAATAAGAACCTTCAATATAATTTCTGATAAGATTGATAAAAACCAAATTAAATCCAAATAAGTGTAGAATATTATAAAGAAAGTTTTAATTAATATTATCATAAGCCTTAGAAATATCAAGTTTCAAGATAATATTTCTACCTCTCACCCTGACATCAAGATTATGGCAAAATTCTTAGGCCAATAGGATATTATCAGTGATAGCCTAACCTTTAACAAATCCCATTTGATAGGGAGAGATAATTTTAGGAAGAATATAAGTTAAATGACTCATAAAATTTAGAAATCAACTTAATAAAAAATATGCAAATACTAATATGTCTAAAATAATTCTAATTACTAACATTATTACTCCTAGGAATAAGAACAATAAAAGTAGAAGTAAAAAATTTAGGTATAACATGGCCAGCAAAAAACCCCCAAAATAGCAGGGTAAAGATCATCACTAATAACATACCATGCTTTCTAAAAAAATTAGTAGTAAACCCATCCGGCCCAGCCAAAGAATCGCCATTCATGCAATAAACAATCTCTTTTAATTCATTAAAAGAGGGGGGTTTAGAATGCAAATCATTATCGTCTTGAGAGATGAGTTGAGGATGATAGAGGGATTCTCAATATATCTATGTGTAAAACCCTTATTAATCCATTTTTGAAAATGTTGAGCCGCCAAAATGGCAATCTCCTCAACATCATCAGAAACAAAACCATCCTCATAGTTGATTTTATTAATGGAGTTCTTTGTATGCTTCCTCTTAACCAAAGCATCAAAATACTTGGTGTTGTTATCACCTTCAACTAGATGCTTTGCAACTAGTTTTTGTTTCCAAAAACCTTTCTCCTGAGCTTGCAATTTAAAGAGGCACTCCTTAGCCTTTCTAAGTAAAACAAAATCATCATCAATTAGAGACATCTGACAGTTAAATTAAAGTGTTAACTCTATCTTCTATATTTAAGATATTAGTAAAGATATTTTTAAAAATATTATGATTCCACCAATTAAGGATTTATTTAAGTATTTTTAATTTAATTCAATATCTCTTCGTGTCAAGGATAGAGTTATCATGATGCAAAGGAGCTAACCAATTTTCCTAAACCACATCCAGATAAGAATCATGAAGTAACCACATATTTTGAAATCTAAAATGGGGAAAAAATTCACATGCCTAGTCTTAAGGCCAAATAATAAAGGATAATGATCAAAAAGTATTTGACTAAGATACTCAATAAAAATAGAATTAAAAGAGTTAAGCCAGCTATCATTAAATAAAAAATGATTTAGCCGTTTCAATAAATGGCCACGGTTCCAAGTGAATTTATTAATTAAAACACAAACCATAATCATATTATTAAAATCCTCTATAGAATGATATATAGGATTAGATTCCCCAATACACTTAGAGGGATTAGAAATAGTGTTAAAATCACCACTCATAAGCTAGGGCAAATTATAGATACTCTAAAAATTAGCGAGTTTCTCTTAAAGCACTTTTCTAGTAATACGAGAAGAAGCATCATAGATAAATGAGGCACTGCAATTCAAATTCAAAACTTCTATATTAAAATGCATAACTTGAGTAAATTCTCTAATAATATCAATCTGAATAGGATGCTTCTAAAGCACCCAATTTTATTTGCAGAATTCGAAACAAAATAATTAAAGCCTAAATATTTAGAAGTAATAAATAATTTAAAAGCATTAATGAGATGTTCAAGTAAAACAAGAATGGAAACACCATAAATATAGCATAAATTCTTAACCCTTAACCGAGAGGAAGTGAAACCAATGCCCTTAACATTCTAAATAATAAAATTAAATGTGATAAATAGATCTAACGACTAGCTTAGGAATGGGTGTTCCTAGGAGATTATTAAATAAAGTTCTTTTTTTTCCTACCTCTCCTATTTTGAAATTTAATGTAGCTAGTGTCATTATCATCTTTGGAAAAACATTTTGTAGAAAAATTCATATCCTCCGTATCATTAAAAGCATCACTATGATAATGAGAGTTAGAGGGAAGCTTACTACCATTTTGCAAACCATCCTGCCTTACCTTTGAGGTAATTCACCTTCCTCAAAAGTAACACCATCCTCCACACTTTCTTTGCTACTCAGACCAAGCTTTGCATTTTCTTCCACAACCAATTCCAATTCATCTTCCTCCAAGGTTTTTCCAATCCCCACATTCCCTTTACTACTCATGTCACTACCAACAATAATTTATGCCACATTATCATGATCATTCACAGTAGATTGAAAGGAAATAGTATTAGTGCAATTATTAGTAATCATCATAAAATCCATATCAGGCAATTTTTTATTAATAATACATGGACTAATAGAGTCTGAAATAACATTATTTTGAGTAGTCGGCAAGGCTAGCATTTGTTCAACCATATTTTCACACTCAATAACTAAGATGGAAGTATTGCTAATATTATTTCCTTGAGTAGAAGAAAGGACATCAAAAATGATAGGGGACAGTTCAGTATGCACACTGGACGATTGCATTAGCTCCTTATGATTTTCATGCATCTTGGGAGTATCACCTTCAACCTAAGCACAATTTAGAATCTCATGCTCATGATCATATGAAATGAAAGAATTTTCTTGCAGTTGTTTTGAGGAAACATTAATTAATTATCTCATCTAACCAGTATGCCCTAATTAGGGTTCTTATTTTTAACTAGTCATCCATGATAATTAGAAATTATCTTATACGAGATGATCAAAAAAAGAAAAACTCAAACTCACCAAATTTCTATCCTTGAGTATGTGTGTGCAAGGTTACTTAGCTTCAGGATCCATCATAGTACGTTTGACTCAAGAAAAGATAAAAGATACATTCGAATAAAAATTACATACTAACTCAATCCTAGTCTACCTAATCATAAGTTGATTGATGTTCCAAGTGAACTTATGGACCAGAAAGGTTAGTGAGCAGGGTAAATAAAATAGATATGCAATAATAGCAGTAGTCAAGAAATAATAATTTTTGTTATCATCAAAATCATAGCACTTGGATCCAGATTTGCAATAGAGAGGATGTAGGTCAAGTTGACCAAACCATATAAATTTTGGTG
This sequence comes from Dendrobium catenatum, assembly GCF_001605985.2. Lineage (NCBI taxonomy): Eukaryota > Viridiplantae > Streptophyta > Magnoliopsida > Asparagales > Orchidaceae > Dendrobium > Dendrobium catenatum. Next base: position 1,287,675 of record NW_021593325.1, read on the forward strand.
TGTTCATTCTGATTACTTTTCGCACTTTATTTTTTGCAATTATATATATGGTTGAAAATCTAATTTATTTTTATTGAGAATTTTGCTTATTTTGATGTCCATTTTATCGATTATTGTATGTAGGTTTGAAAAGGTTTTAAAGAATTTCTTTTTCCCTAAAGAATTTTTAAAATATTCAATTCACTCCCCCCCCCCCCCCC
>NW_021593325.1:1288023-1333183 GCF_001605985.2 Dendrobium catenatum
TATTATTATTATTATTATTATTATTATTATTATCAATTATGAGACTATGACATGAATATTTTATAATTATTAATTTTTATTTCATATCATTCACTATTTTGTTGTACGTATATTAGATCCAGTAAGAGACCCTTATTATTTGACTAAGAATAGAAAGGACTCTTAAAAAAAAAACTAAAAAAATAAAATTTATTTTAGAAGTAGGAATGGTTGAACCAAATCAAAACCAAGACTAACCTACTCCTCTTAAGGAAAATTCTAATCCCTTAGTAGATGAAATTCATGAGAGTATCAACTGACTTACTATCTATGCCAATACTTTTGAACTTCAATAGTTCATTATATAAATGGTTCAAAACTCTCAATTTTGGGGCACTCCTATTGAGGTTCCCAACTTATATTTAGCTAGTTTCTTAGAAATGTATGCAAGATTCAAGTATGATAGAGTCAGGGATGACACTTTTAAACTTTGTTAGTTCTAATGTTTTTTAAGGGATAGAGTTAAAATGTAGTTGAATTCCTTGCTCACAAGCTCCCCAACCAGTTGGAATGAGTTTGCACATGTTTCTAACAAAGTACTTCCCACCTTCAAAAACTCCTAAGCTTAGGAATAATATTACTAGATTTTCCCATTATGAAGGAGACTTAATTTATGAGAGTTAGAAATATTTAAGAAAATGCTTAGAAGAGGCCTCATCATATTTTTCTTTATTGGTTAGTGATTCATATATTTTTTAATGGGCTTGTAGGTTCTCTTAGGTCTATAATTGATGATGTGGCCAAAGGATCTTCGACATTAAAACCTTTTAATTAGACTTATGCCTTAATAGAGGAAATGATAACAAATATCATTTAGAGTCCTTCAATTGGGTGAATCCTAAGAGAGTAGCCAAAGTCTATGAGTTTATTGCTTTATTTATTTTACTGCTCATATATTGTCCATGTTTAATAATTTACACAATCTTAGAGTTAGCAAAGCCTTGAGATCAGCTATGCATTTGGATAAGAATGACATAAATTTGGCTAGTGAGTCTACAGCATAAGGGGTTAAGAATGTGAATATTATTATAAAATCAAACTAATAGTTTGAGTAATAATAATGTAGAAAATTAATGGAATGTAAATTAGTCCAACCTTATAGAACCATAGAGTAATCCTCAATAGTCTATACTAAATCACAAACCTTCTTATCACCCATGTTTTAATAAGAATAGTCAATTTAAAGATAAAAATATACCTTTGTAGTATTTAGTGCTTCATATTGGAAACCAGTTGCAAAGTTAAGCTACTACCATTTAAAATTTGAAGAATAAAGTAGGGAGCTTAGAAATTTCTTTTAATAGTAGATCCCATTGCATATTACCTAGTGCCACTAAAACTAATCCTAAGGAAAAAGGAAAAGATCAAAGTTTGGATGAGATGAGGAATCACAGTGATGTGACAACCAAAATAATAGATCTAGGGATAATCTGGCTGAAGATAAGAACTTAGCACTAATGGGAGGCAACCTAAAATGATGTGTTGTTGTGCATTTTACTAGCCTTTCTAGTACATTGCTTGTTGATATAGTTTATTTACATATACACTTTACATTTTTTTTTTTTTTTTTTTGAAGTTTTCTCCTAAAATTTTCAATTAGTTTAAAAATTTTTACATGCTTAACTATTATATGTTTATCTTATAATTGCACTTTGATACTCACTTGACAAGGTAAAAAAATTGTAATTAAAAATATCTTAAATTAAGAATAATATAAAACTATAGGTGCTTAATTGAATGAACAAAGAATAATTATTATTTATTTAAATTTCATAACAAGAAAGTAAGAAAATTATTTAAGTTAATACTTCACATTGAATTTGAATGTTATAACACCAAAGCATAACTATTGCTTAAAAGTTTGAATAACTATGTTTAGATAAGGGAGCAATTAGAATTAATTATAAAATTCATTATAACTCAAATATAAATTTGTGAATATATAATAATTAATTAAAGGAATAAAATAATCATATATTCGAAATCATTTCTTAATAACTCATGAAATTTAAAAGAAATAATTGAAAACAAAAAGATTAAAAAAAAATGAGTACTATAACATCAAAAATGTGTATCTGATAATGTTGAATTCCTAAAGGATTATAATACTTAATTTTTTTAAATGTAATATAAGATATTACCTATAAAGGTTTACAAAATGAATTTCAAATTATCCAAAGAATAAATAATTCCTCAATGATAAATCATTCAATCTAAATCAATAGTTAACATTAATGTTAAACTTGTAGTAGAAAAGTTCAATTTGAATTGATCAAATATCCAAAAACATTACATGAGGATAAGGAATAGTTTAATCTGGGGGAATTTGTTAAGTAAAAAATTATATTTATTTTTATTTTGTTAAAGCCTAGTAAAAAATTATATTTTAGTTGATATTATGCAAGAATCTCTCAAGAAAATATTTTAAATTTGTGAAGTTAGAACCAGAATCACAACGCCTCAAACACCTACGTTATAGTGCCTTTATTGCCCAAATGCTATAATAGAACATTGCAACACTCCAATCTCAGTCATTTTTCCATTCAAGGATGCACCTTGACGAAACATCTTGCAATGTTGTAGCATTGTGAGCACCATAGAAAGAACACCATTATAATATGCACTTCATCAAATTATAAGTAATTCAATGTTAAAATTCCCATCTTCTAAACAAAAGTAGCACTAAAAGATGTGTTCAAGTGCCGCAACACTAGTTCTATTGTAGCACCATGATGGAATAGTTAAGAAAGTAAGCTTTACACTAGGACAATTAACAATCACATATGGCCAGCCCAATGTCGCAGTGGAGCCAACTAAGCAACATTAAGGCACTAATTCATCTTTAAAATGTCATGGAACCACTTTGTCAAGCACTATAATGCTTGAGTTAGTTTATATAAAAAATATAAATGGTTTTTTGTGTTTTTTTTTTTTAAGAAGAGATAAGGGGATAGATAAGTTACATTTAGTGGAGTAGTTAGTCATCCTTATTGTAAGTAAAACACCTTAGGAGTTTAAGAGAGTGTGGACAACAAAGGTGAAAGGAGGGAATCACTCTAGAAAGAGTCCATCTGTAGGATCCATTTAAGATTCTTAACTAATTGTGATTTTTTTTTTTTTGTATCTTTTTTAAAGTAATGAAATCCATTTTGCTTTGAATTAATTTTATGGCTAGCTAACTTTATTTTAGGAAGATAATGTGAAGAGTATGTTTCTTTTAATGAAGAATCATGTATATAAATATGAATATTTATTCTTAATTACTCCTATTATTAATTTAATTTATTCTATGGCCATGTAAGAATTTAAAATTAGGTGTGATACATTTCCTTGATGGAGAAATATTGAAATAATTAGGAGAATTGAGACAGAATATATTCATGCCATTATGTAAGATTATAAATATTCTATGGTCTATGGAAATGGGATCATTATAGAAAGGCCTTAAACTTTTCTTTACACCCTTACAAGCTTGAAAGAAATCTAAGAGTGTATTTGCTCTGATTCACAACTATTGTAGATGAGTCTAAATGGAAAAGTATAGGTTCATTCACTACCATTAGTTCACAACATTTTAAATTTTTTTCATTCATTATTTACTACATTTCTCAATAGTTTTATCACATCATCTTTTATTTTATATGTTGGATAAATTCTGTGACTTGAGTAGCAATACTAAAGTCAATTATAGCATACTTATTTCCTTATGGGAATATCACTCTTCTCTTAGACTTTATTCCTTGTCAACATGTGCACATGCATATTTAGGAGCATATAATACCTAAATTCATAATAGAAAGCAAGCTCATTTACATAAAAAAAGTAAAGTCCACATAAATTGTTTTGAGAAGTTATGGGTATTTATAAGTTATTTGCATCTAAACAAAGCCCAAAATTTTGCCACCACATTTGGTCAGCTCATGAAGTAAATTTGGTTCAAGACAAGCCCGTCATAATTTTGATCAAATATTTGGGTGGAATTGAGCCCACATAAGTAGTTGTGTAAGCGGTTATGAGTGAACCAAGGAAATTGGGTAGTTATTTTTAAGAATTTTGGCCACCACATAGCCTGAGCTAATAGGGGCAAGAGTTTAGAGGTATATGGAGTGGAATGTATGTGTGTAATTATTCTGGCAAGGTTTATAATTGAAAATTGGATCACTAATTTGGTTTTCTCTTACTTTGGCTTTACCAAATTGGCTAACACATGTTATCCCATGTGTTGGGTTCACTGGGTTTAATGTATGGGTTCTAGGGGAACCTAATGCAATAGCTAGATTGGGTATATTTCAATTAGGTTGAGTTTTCATTCATTGAAGACCCAATTTGGTCACTTGGGTTAACCCATGTGGCTAACCCAAGTAGGCCTAAGGGTTATATTGGCTTATGCTATTCCTTTGGGATCAAATGGATAGTATCAAGTAGCTTATGTGATTTGGATTTTTTTTATCATTAGAATTAAAGTTTAAGAATTTTAGGTTGGATTGGTGAACCTAGGTTGACTTGGTCAACAATGCTTGACCAAGCCTAAGGGTTTGATCGAATCCACTCTAAATGGTTTTTATCCAATCAACTCTAAATTATTTTTGAAACTAGTTAGAAGTGGCCCTGGGTCATGGCTAGGTCAAGCAACATTGATGTTATTTAAAGGTTCATGTATGCCATTTTAGGTTTTAAGGAGATTTAGGTCAACCCTAGTGAGAAAAGGTCAATCAAAGACTCAAACATTTTTAGGCATGTATGGTTTAGAGTTTGAAAAGTTTAAGAGGTTTGGTGAGGATTTTTTTTTTTTAAGTTTGGTGAGTTTTAAGTAAGCTTCTCTATTAGGTTTTGGGTTTAGGATGCCAAAGCACCTTAAATATTCAAAGTGACTAATGATGGTCAACCTAGCTAATTCATGGTCTCAAATGAGTCTATTTACATTCATGAAGCCTAGGGGCCAAACTTAGGTCTTGGTTTTGTCTTTACAAAATAATTCATGTGATAGTTTGTCAGGAATGTTAATCCCTTATGAACTAGCCCGAGGATAACCAAGAGGGGGTGTATTGGTGTTTTAAAAAGCTCTCAATCAAAAACACAATCACAACCAAATAATCACCAGAAGAAAAGAAGTAAGAAAAAACACACATAATGTTATAGTGGTTTGGTCAACTTGACCTATATCCACTCCACGAAGCCTCTCCTTCGGGTATTGCACTAAACTCAGTGACTCTCCTTTTGCTCCCACAGCAAGGCGAAGAAGCCGGTACAAACCTCCTTTTCACCAACTCTGAAGAGGTAGAGAACCCAACTCATTTTGCTTTCTCATGAAGCAGGTAGAGAACCCGACTCCTTTCACTTCCTCCTACAACAGGTAGAGAACTCGATCAATTGCTGAAGTAGACCTCTCTCAAACCTCTAAGGAACCAGGGAAAATGACCGGAGAAGATGACTCAGATCCTAGGTTAGAGCAACCTTTATGAAACCCCTCATAAACTCCCCTCATATGATCCTCTCTCTCTCCCTTATCTTCCCTCTCCTCTTAGCTCTCTCAGGTCAAGACAGCAGCAAAAGATGCAATCTTGGGTAAATAAGAGGTCTTATATAGAAGATCTTCAAATTTGCTCTTAATTGAAACGAACTAACATAGACCATCCAGGATGATCGACGAATCATCCTACGATCTATATAAATTTAGCTCAATTAGCCAAGATGATCTAGGAGAGTCTGGATTATTAAAGGACATATTTATTTTGAATGTACTAGATGATAGGACATCATCCTATATGATTAGTTCAAAATTATTGAGTATCATCCAGAATATCACCCTGATTGCATGTCTGGGTGATGAAAAACTAAACTGATCATCCAGGATTATTTCATGATCGTCCTAGATGATTGGTTCAAAACATCAAATATCATCCAGAACATTGCCCTGATTGCATGTCTAAATGATGGAAAAATAATGGATCATCCAAGATGAATTAGGATCATCTCGGATAATTTGTGTAAAATAATACACTTCATCTAAAACATCATTCTAGTCATCCAGGAAGAAACTAAGGTTTGTTTAACTAATCATCCGAATGATCATACGATCATCCATGACTATATGATTGAGCAAATAAACCTGAATTGCTTTCCTTAATTACTAAATTAATTTAGGCATAAATTCAATACATTATCCAGGATGATGACCAAAAATAAAATATGCCTAAAAAGATATAATGGCTTGTTCTTTTTTTATTTTAGCTTATCGTCCCGGATGATGCTAGTATCATCCAGGATGATTTTTTTAATTGTGGCTGCCTTAACCAGGATGCCCTAATTAGGGTTTCTATTTTTAACTGATCGCCTAGGATGATTTGGGATCCTCTCGGACGATATAATCAAAAATAGAAAACTCTAAATAGACATGATGTTTCCCCCTGAGTCTGTGTGTGCAAGGTTACTTAGCATCCGGACCCACTTTGTTACAATTGACTTAAGAAAAGGAAAAGACCCTTGAGTACACTTACAGACTATCTTAGTCCTAATCTACCCAATCTTGAGCTGATTTTATTTGTAGTTTAATCTTATGGACCTAAAATGTTAGTAGGCAAGGTAGTGTAGAAAAACAAAAGTATCAAAAATGTTTGTTATCATCAAAATTATAATTCTTGAATCCAAATTTGCAACAATCTCTCCTTTTTTAATGATGGAAAATAAAAATAATTAAAGCAATTTAACAAAAAGTTCAAATTTTACTACAAACAAATTTATGGTATAGATAAACACTAAACAATACAATGAAACAATATAAAACACTACCACTACTCCCCCTTTTGACATCACCAAAAAGAGGAGGGAATTATTAAAGAAAAAACATAATAGAAACTACCAAAAAGAAATAAAATACATCACAAAAAAGCAAGAAAATAAAGTATAAATAGAATGACTCCTGATCATCATAAGGAGGTGGTGGTGGCAGCTGAAAGAAGCTAGAAAGAGTAGCAAACTGATCCCCAAACCTGGCCATGTTTTAGTTATGTTGGCACTTCTGGTGAGCCACATATGAAACTAATCGAGCAACATCCTCCACATGTTGCTGCTTCTATGCAGCAACGTAGGACTCAAATTGAGTCTCCCACTAGTCAAACCGCTCTACTAGTTGATCTAACTATGAGTGCTAGTAGAGCGGAGTAGGTGTAGGAACAGGTGCAGGAACCACCTCCTCCTCAGCTCCCTCACCTTCCTCATGCTATAGTTGGAGATGAGTACTATGAAGAAAGTGGAAATAGCTATTGGTGTAGAAGGTAGGCTAAAAGTTACGTGGGGTAGGATATTAAAGGTTGTACTTATATTCCATAAAATAGGTTATGATGTTTCCTAAGATAAGGTTTGGCTTCCTTTTATAGCCTAGATCCCTAATACTAGTGAGATGCTCAATGTTGCAGAAAATAAGATCAGTAGCATTAAATTCTTGATGGGCCATGATATAGAAAGTGGTGATCAAAAGGAGTGGAGTGATGTGGACATGATCACCAACTTTAGGAATAAAAAATGTTCAAAGCATATGTTGGATTATCCTAGCAACCTTGACTAAGGTACTGGATGCTCCATAAATATAGGAGACAAATATGTTTTGCAAAAAGTGATTGGCCAGAGCCTAGTCAAAATCAGGATTTTAAGATAAGATGTGAAGCTTGTCTCTAGTGGTGGACAATTGAAGGAGCTCATGATAATCTTGATAAGTAATTTCAACATGGCATTTTTTGATATAAGTATGAAGTGTAGTGTAAGAAGAATTAATCTGGAAACTTGTAAAAATTTTGAAGAGCAATTCAAAATTGAAAGGAATGGAGAGGGTAAGATGAAAGTGAGAGATGTGTGCGCAAAAAGGTCAAGAATAGGGTAAGAAATCATATGGGGAATGACAGTCCGAGATAAGGTGATCTTGACTATCTTGTAATGTAGGTAGGTGGCTTGGTCGGCCACCTCAGTGAAACGAGGGTCAATATTGGCCCTTGAAGAGCTTCCAGCCAGCATTCGGGATTGCTTTCCACCTGCAATGAACACGAAAAATAGAGGAGTGAGAGCACATATGAATGGAGGAAGTTGGGGTGAGAAAAAACATTTGAAGGCTGCTATTTATCGAGAAATGGTCTGATCGTCCATGATAATCATAGAAAAGACTAGGACAATCAGGTGAAATTATTGCATCTGGGTGATAGGACACAAGAGATCGTCCCATGGAGTCATGTCGAATGACTGTTGAAAAAGTAGATTATCCAGGATGATTTGGTGGATCATCCAGGATGATCAATAATATTGGATCATACTGGCCAAATTCAAAACATGTAACGACTTTGCCACATGGATCATCTAGGATGAATAGGTGGATCGATCACTAATAATTGAGTAGAAATTGAGAAGATCATCCAGGACAAGGAGGATCATCCAGGATAATAAAAAATAATTGAAGTATAATATGATTAGATCATCCAGGATGATAATGTATCATCCAGGATGATCATAAATAGAAAATTCATATCAGTCATTAGATGGAAGGTTAAGAGTGGATTGAATGTATCATCCATGATGATAAGAATATCATCCAAGATGATGTGACCAAAAATTGAAATTTTGGAGATGGATAGAGATGATCAGAGAAGGACCAAAAATAAAAAAATTATAGTAAAAGATAAAAATAAAATAATGAAAAAGATGATAAAAAAATGAAAAAAAAAGGAATGAAAGCAAAGATTTTTTTATCAACACACAACTATGATAAATTCTCCATGTGATTGAATTAAAAATTTATAAGAATCAATGAGTTAACATCATCGAAATCTAAAAAATGATAGAACAACTGATAATATTAGTCCTAGCTTGGATTTCTCACAAGGCAAATGATCTTTTTAAAATAAAGATCTAACTTAGAAAAATTAATTAGATAAGAAAAAGAGATTCGTTTAAAACTTGGTTCTAGAAAAATATCTTACGGAATAATATATCAAAGTAATTAATCACAATCATCAATTTCGAACACAAGCCCTTGAAAACATCAAGTGACACATGAATTCTTCTATGATTTAAGGGTTTGGAAGAGAAGGAAGCTTATTTTTTGTGGGCTCATATTATGCCTCTTGTTAATTGATTGGCGCACTTTGCGTATCTTTTGATTTTTGATACACTTTGTGTATCTTTTAATTTTTTGGTGGTCATGCATCTTTTTAGTTTTTCTTCTTTTTGGGCTCATTTTATGCCCTTATCTTTTTTTCTTTTTTTTTTGCAAGCTAGATCCCTTTAGAAACTTTTAAATACTCTCAGTTATGAGAACATCTTTAATATATTAGAGAAGCTCACTCTCTAATATAAGGAAGAGTAAACCATAAAGTAAAATCTAATTCATATGATAAATACAACGACAAGATTATAGAAGCTTGAAAGTGATTTAATGCCTTTGAACATTATTTATATAAGATATATTATTGTAGCAAGATAAAAAATATCTCAATCAAAAAATCCAATTATTAGTTTAAGATAGATTTTGGTTTAGAAAAAAAAATTACACCCTTAAAGAAGTTAGAGGAAGGGAAATAATCAACAGTGTTTCATCCTTTAACTGATTTAGGGATGTCATTCATTGACTACAAATTTTCAAAAACAAAAATAAGACACAAAATATCATTTCAGTAGTGATCAAAAAGAAAAAAAAAGAAAAATTAAAGACAATGACATAAAAGAAAACATGAAAAGAGTAAGAAAAATAATAATAATAAACAAACAACTAAAACGAAAGTCAACATAAAGAAAAGAAATTAACAAACAACAGATCAAAACATTAAATTCAAAAATCAGTAAGCATCAACTTCATGCATTTATGTCAATCACACCCAATATGGTCCTTAAGATGTCGAATGTATCGAAGGCCAGTGGTTTAGTAAAGATGTTAGCCAGTTGATTCACAGTCGCCACATGGTGTACCTCAATATCTTCTTTAATCACATGGTCTCTAATAAAGTGATGTCTTATGTCAATGTGTTTAGTCCTTGAATGTTTGATAGTATTCTTGGAGATGCAGATGGCACTAGTGTTGTCATAAAGGATTAAAATTGTGCCTACATGTAATCTTAATTCCAGAATTTGTTGCTTCAACCAAAGAACTTGGGCCACATAACTCCCTAAGGAAATATACTCAGCTTCATAAGTGGAAATTGCAATAGAGTTTTATTTTCTACTGAAACAGGAGACTAAAGATTATCCTATAAATTAGCAAGTCCTAGAAGTTCTCTTTCTATCCACTTTACATCCTACAAAATCGGAATCAGAATATTCGATGTTCTCAAAAGAAGTGTTATGCCTAGGATACCAGATTCCTAAGTTTTGGGTCCCTAAGAAATATCTAAGAATTCTCTTAACTATAGTCAGGTGGGATTCTTTAGGATCAAGTTGAAATCTAGCACATAGACTAATACTAAATACTATATCAGGTCAGCTAGCAGTCAGGTAAAGTAAAGATCCAATCATTCCTCTGTACTTCTTTTGATAAATAGATTTTTCATTTGGGTCCTTATCCAATTGAACATTGGAGGTCATGGGAGTATTTATTATCTTGGCTTTATCCTTTTTCATATTTCTTCAAGATGTCCTTTATATACTTTAATTGATTTAGAAAGGTTTCAGCATCCAATTTTTTTTATATTAAACCCTAAAAATAAGACAACTCTTCTATCATACACATCTCAAATAACTTACTTATTATTTTAGATAAATCTTCATATAGCCTTTTATCAGAAGATCTAAAAAGTATATCATCAACATAGATCTAAACAATGAGTAACTCATCTCTTACTTTCCTTAGAAAAAAGGTGGTGTCTATTCTCCCCTTAACAAACTCCCTCTATTTATCCTACTTGGAAAATCATTAATAATGGAGGTAAACTTCTCCAGCAAATTATTAGATGGAAGGTATTTGATGGTGAGAGCATTAACACTATTAAGGATATTTAGATCCTTGATAAGTGTATAGACAAATGGCCTACATTTGTTACTAATTTACATGAAGATCAATGTTGTTTGAAGTTCTTCTTACGTGAAGGTAACTGGAACATTCTAAAATTGAATCAAGCTTTTGGTATGGAGTTAGCTGAATTGATTTCTTCGGTCCCTATTAATGCCAGTATTCAAGGAGATGAAGTGGAAATTATATACAAGAATTTTTGGGAATTCTCTAGCAGCTTTGATTTATGATCAAAGCAACATTCATGAAGAAGAGGATGTTAGTTGGAGATGGTTAAAAAAGTTGAAATTGAGACCAAGAGTAAGAATTTTCTGGGGGAGATTGATCCACAAAGCAATTCCTTCTAATGAATTCTTAATGTATAGAAAAATTATCAATCATAATGGCTGCCCAAGAGAATGTTGTGCTATGGAGGATGCCAAACACTTAGCAGTTCACTATTTTTTCCTTAAAGAAGTCATCAACATCATTAATAAATGGGGATATGATATCCCTATTTTGTCAAATCTGGATAATTGTTACAAATGGCTTTCTAAATTTTCTATTTACAATCCTTTCATGGGAAATTTGTATTGTTCTGCTATTTTCTTCTCATGGAAAAGTAGGAATAAGCTTGTTCATCTCATATTTCAACACGAACTACATTTCTATTGAATTATTCGTACAGTAATAACTGTTGATCGAACAGTTTTAACAAGCAAATTAAACTATTCATATAGTACTAACTAGTGATCGTATAATACTAACATGTCAAATTTTGCACTTTGTAATGTATGACCCTGTGATTGTATTGTACGATCTTTGATGGATGAATTATTTTTTTAGGGTTTTTTTAAGCCCTCTATTTAAGCTTTTTCGTAAGACTTTGTAAGAGTCTTTTGCATCCATTGTGTCTTCATTCTTTTGGAGAAAACTTAAAGTGAGAACTTGAAATAGAGAGACGAAATACTGGAGTTCAAGAGGGAGAAGATCCTAGGAGGCAATTTCAAGGGAGTGTGGAGGGGATTTCACATGGTTGCTCCGACAATCTTGCACCTTAGTACCATCAGATTCAAGGTTCATCTTGAGGGAAGTTTTAGAAAGAAGATATCTTTAGTGTCAAAGAACTCGGCTCCTCTGTCGTACCAGGGAAGGTGGAAGTGATTTTATAAGGGCTTCTCTGCCTAGCTATGGGGGCTAAAGGAGAGTCACTAAAGGTTTTGTGCAATACTCTCCGGGGAGTGGATATTAGACAAGGTTTTACCAAACCACTATAAATCTGGTGTGTTCTTTCGTTTATTATTTTTGCACTTTATTTTCACATTTATTTTTGTTTCAATTAACTACATTGGTGAAATTGATAATTTATCTTTTTATTGTGAATATAATTTGCTTTCGCATCAAGTTATAAAAATTTTTTCTTTTTGTTAAATAAGCTTTTAAATATCTAATTCACTCCCCCCCCCATCTTAGCGCATCTCATACTTTTAGAACTTATACAAATCTTTAAGATTAAAATTTAATCAAGCATTGGGGATTAAAATAAAAGCTCATGTACATGAAATTTCCATGAGTAAAGGAAAAGTTGAAAGAATTTTCAATTTTGATGATTTATTTTTTATATTGAAATCTCGCATTCCCTTTTTATCAAAAATCACCTTTAAATTTGTAAATGCTAGACTAGAAACCAAAAACTTTTATGCATGAGTTGTTAAAGAACAAGGAGAATATTTGAGAATCCTTAATAATGAAAGCACTAAGGAATATCAAATACTCGCTACAAATTGAGAGAAGATTGATTTTTATTAGAGAGTGAAAACTTTAATTTTCATTGGATAATTTTTTTGGTGATGTTTTGGATATGATTTTTTATTTTCTTAATTCTTAAACATCTACATCCGATCAAAATGACCAACGAGAAAATTTTCAAAAGAATAATGAGAAGTGGGTCAACTCTATCTAAACCCATTAGTTTGAACTTAGATAAAACATGTTTAATCAAATTTCCAAAACTTATCAACTTTCTATGAAAAAAAATAATAGTTTGATGAATTTTGAATTTCAATGCTATGGAAGGATTCTTAACAAGAATGGAGTTGTTTAGACTCTAACACTCAATTTTAGTTTATTATAAACTAAATTTTTATTTTGAATTGAATATTATAGGTATTTGATAGAGTCATTATGAACTTCCTTGGGAATAGAATATCTCTAAATACAAACATATAAGTTTAGTCAATCATTGATTAGATCAAATTATAGTTTAATTTTTATTTGAAGTTCTGGCAATGATGGGAATAATGTAATTATAGGCATGACCAAGAATATAACCCTTCATATTATAATATCCTATCTTATTGAATCATGAACTAGATATGGACATTATACCTACCCATGATGAATGTGAAAATTAAATAATCTTCTCAAAACCAACTAAGAGGAGTGTCCCATAGTCAGGTCTCAAAATGTTACGAGTTAAATAGAGTGATTCTTATGTTCATAAGTGACACCATAAGTCTTTAAGAATTAGGACGTTGTCTTGAATCTCATCCAAATTGGGAGGTGTTCAAAAGAATATTGAAAACACATAAATAATGGTTTGTTTTTGCTTATGAATTAGGTTATTTATGTAAAGACTAATAATGCATAACCAACTTCACAATAAATTAAGTTAGTATAATCATCTTTTTTATTTTCTTTCAAATTAATTTGATGAAATGATATGAACTACTTAAGTTACTAATTAAAGAGGTCTCAAGATTTAGATTTTATTGACATATATCAAGCTAGCAACAAACTAAACTTGGGTATCCTTCTCTATTTTTATCTCCTTGTTTTTGTATTTAAAATCTAATTCCAAAATAGTTAAATTAGAGATGGAAACTAATTGCATCTCTCATATGACATGTATTTTAATATCCAATAGAGTATCAATGCATGATGGTGAATCTATAATTTAGATTCTTAAAATAGAGTGTCAAAATTATCAAAGGACGAATGTTTCCTCGAAGGTTTAAGGAATATAAAGAGAAGCCATTTCCTTATTACCTTTTTTTTCTTCTTTTTGTTCCTTATTTTCTCTTCACATTTTAAGCATATATATCTTAACAAACTACATGATAAAGTGAACATTTACCATCTTCATGGGTTGTTATTATTCCAACTTTTAAAAAAATAAAATTAAAGGAGTCTTCCTTTCTCAAAGCTAAAAAAAGATTTTTCACAATTGTATGAACATGTTCCATGCCTAAGAGAAAAAAATTAACTCTATTATACAATGAGGCTAGATCTATAAATCATACTAAATACTAGAATAAGAATAAACAACTTGATTAACATAATTAAGAATAGTTTCCAAAATGTGCAAAATGCCTATGAGATATAGAGTAGTGAGAAGATAGGAAAAAAATTTATTTCTAAATCCAATTTCAATCTGGCATGGATTTAATTTTTTTTTTTTTTTCTTTAGAAATAGTGATACAATATTTGGTGGACCCAAATATAATTTATTTTACTGATAAGAGAAGGAAACTTTTAAAAATACTATGAAGTCACTTGTAATAGTTTCAATTCAAGGTAAATTAATTAATTTTTAGTTGGTCAAACTACATGATAGTGGGAATATTTACCATATTAGGGGTTAACCTCAATAAAGAACCTTGAGGTGTCTGAAGTCTTTGATTCAAAAGTTCATTAAGATGATGAAAAATTTTAATAAAGATTGTTCATCCATTTTTTTCAAATGAAATTATTGCAAATCTAGACCAAATTTCTTTGATTTTGATGATAATAAATATTATTAGATTCTCTACTATGATATATCCTTCTACTATTATTATTGCATATTTGTTTCTTGTACACTAACATTTCAGGTCCACCGTATACTATGCAAATTAATCAACTCAAGACTGGGTAGAATAGGGTTAAGTGTCTTGAAGAGTCTGTATTTTTTTATTTTTATTTATTTCTACATTTCTTAAGTTAGGTTATGTATTTTGTGGATGCTAAATTTAATAACCGTGCATACACACACTCAGGGGAAAGAGTTAAAGAGAAAATTTGAAGTGTAATTTTTTGAATTAATCATATTGTATGATATATATTGTACTATTGATCAGCTAATCAAATAATCATTAAAATGGCTAATTATGTAATTAAAGCTATTTGAACTAATCAAACTAAATGATCTCGATCGTGCAGGATGACGAGTTGAAATCAAGAACTCACTGCCAATCATAATTTATAATGTATTTTAAAACTTAAATTGTATACTAATCATAATGTACGATATGTATTATACAATATGATATAATTAAATATTACCTAAATTAATCTTATAATTAGGGAACAATTTTTGATTAATTGATCTAGTCATATCATACAGAATGATTAAACCTAATTATATTGTACAACCCAATCTTCACATGAGACGATATTTAATTGTGACATATCATACGGGATGATAATCCAAGTCATTTAAACTAATCATATTGAATAATGTTCAAATCGTACTGGATGATCAGGTGAATTTCCTGATCTAATAATAAAATGCCATACTCTTCATACAATACTAACAAGGTTACTTAACTAATTTTGCTAAATGATCTTATATCATATTGTATGATTTTTATTGATAGAATTAAAGTTTAGGGATTTTTGTGAAGCCTTATATTTAGGTTCTTTCATTATACTTATTTCAAGTCTTTGGTTGTTTGAATTTATTTAGAAAGAGAGCTTGGAAAAGAGATCATGGAGAGCTTTGGGAAGGAGAATGGGGAAGTTGTGTGTGATGGAGGAATGTGAGGGGTTTCACATGGTTGCTCCGAGCAAGCTTCATCTGTATTTACTCCCAATGTCTTAATGGGTTTCTTGGGTGGATCTATGAAGAAGATCATCAGTCCAAAGACCATTGAGGTTACATGCCTTCACCTGGAGGTTGAAAAGGGAGTCAAGTTTGTTTGTCTTCACCACGAGGGTAAAAAAGAGGTTGAGGTTATATTTCTTTGTCAGAAGGGTAAAAAAGGATGTCAAGGTTCTCTACCTTCACAAGGAGAATGAAAAAGGAGGTTAAGGTTTTTTTCCTTCACCAAGAGTGTCAAAATGGAGGTTAAGGTTCTCTACATTCACTAGGAGGGTAAAAAAGAGGTCAAGGTTCTCTATCGCATAGAATTGATAAAAACATTGTAAGGGATTATCTACGTAGCTATAGGGGCTAGAAGAGAAACACTAAAGTTTTAGTGTAATACTCAAAGAGGACTTCAGGAGTGGATAAGGGTCATTATCTGAATGAACCACTATAAAATTCATGTGTCATGATTTTGATTTTTATTTTTCTTCACTTTACTTTATCAGTATTTTATTTCTTTGATAACTACTTGTTAAAAATATATGATTAATATATCATTTTGTTAATTAAATTATCATCATAAATATTATATCATTTGATTACTTTATTAGCTATCGCATTAGGTGAATTTATAACTTGTTTTTTTAATTATTAAAAAAAATCAAAAAAATATAAGTTTTATATTTTAATGTTAGCAGTTGAGTTTTTAAAACTACTAATTCACCCCCCCCCCCCCCCCCCCCCCCCCCCGCCCCCCCCCCTCTTGGTGTGTCTTAGGTATAGAGGTTCTCACAAGTAGGGTTTTAATAAACCATGAAAAAAATGATCCATGCCAAATTTTGATAATAAAACCACCAGCGAGGGTTATTATATAATTCGTTCACCTCTATTCAAAAATATTCCCTTTGATTTTTATAAAATTTCCTTGTCTACATTTCTGCAATCTATTGATTTTAAAATTTTGCATAAGATTCAACTTGGTTATTCACTTCCATTTTGAATTATCAATGGAGTCAAAACTGAGGTCCCATTTATTGAATGCAGTCATCAGGATAGAATGTTCGCTTAATTGAATGAAAATTTTTTGAATTACTTTTTTGTGATTTAAAATATGGAGATTATATAAGAGTGTCTATATTTACTATAAAAATGGAAATATGGTATAGGTTAAGCATCACATATAAGGGAAATAGTGAAGTAAAATAGTCTAGGTTGAACATTCTACTGCATGACTATCAATTATTTTGCATGAAACCATGTAAGTCCATATATGAAATGTACACTAGATTCACTAAGATAATAACATTCTTGATTGCATTAGGAAGAGAACTGTATAATTCTAAAAAGATTAACAAGATTTTACAATGCCTGCCTAGTGTTTATAATGATAAGGTCACTATAATTTTTTAATCCAAAGATTCAAATGTGTATTCAATTGGTAACTTGCTTGGCTCGCTCATTGCCTACGAGCAAGGCATCAGTTAAAGAATTATAAATACAAGTGACAAGAAAAAGTAAAATATTATGGCCTTAAAAGCCAATGACTCAAACAATAATAGCTTTGTAGCTTAGGAGGATGACGACACCACTACCCTTTAGTTCAAGAATTTTCTTAAGATATAGAAGAAGTGTCATCGACAATAACAATGGAGTAAGAGTAAGATTAATAAAAACCTTAATGTTCCATCTGACATAATTTTTTTGAATGAAGGAAACTAGGACACCTACAAACTAAATGCCCCAACTTGAAGACTCACCTGATCAGGAAGAAGGGTGAAGAGAACGGAAAGTTCAAAAAGGGGAAGCAAAAGGCACATAAAGCTTTTGGGTTGACTTCTCCTCAAAATCATTTGAAGAGGAGGAAGAATAGGAGGTAACAAATTTGTGTATCATGGCTAATAATAATCTTGATCTATCTAATTAAGATGAGATATGTTAGCTTCCTTATAATGAACTATTTAACATATCTGAGAAAATACATTATTCATATAGAAAGCCCAATGAAAAGCCACTCACATAGATTATAGCTAGAGAGAGAAGCTCTGAGGAAATTTAGAAGTTGCGGCTATTTTTTAAAATTTTGAAAACCGCGGGTTTTTCACTAAAGCTCATGGCGACGGAGGGTCGCAGGCCACCCGCTTCCGGTGGCGCTACGGAGGTGCGGCGACCATCAATTGGTAATTCTATTGGATCAGGTCAGTCTTCTCCATCATCTCCGCCTGCGTTTAGAGACATCCATCAAAGCTTTGTTCAAGGATCAAAGGAAAAGCTGCGTACTGGAATGCCGTTGGTTATCAAAGAAGGAGGATCTCTTTTGCCTCCCAAAAAAGCTCCTAAAGCTGAAGCAAAAGGGAAATCTCTGATATTTGATAATGGAACAAATATGCATATGAAGAAAATTGGTTTTTTTGGAATCTTACATAATGGAGAAGCTTCTCCTTCATCAATGTCATTTCAAAAGATGCTAGCTGAAGAAAATAATAGCATTTGTAAAGAACTGTTTTACAAAATGCCACTGTTAAGATGAATGTAGCAAATCATGAGCTAGATCATGCTGAGGCTGAAACAAGAAATTTTTTTCTGAAAATTACTGATAATATAGACTCTACAAGTCAAAATGCAAAGAAATCTGATCTGGAGCAAGTTCGTGAATGAGACAATTGTGATTTGGGCTTGTGCAAGGATTTTGTGAATAAATCTACAGAAAGACCAAAACAAATAAATCAACAAAATGCTTGGAACAAGAAGGAACATATAAAGGTAGCTCATCTTGAATTGGGAGATTTTCTATTAGAAGATGGAGCTACAGTTAAACTACATGATGACAAGGTGATGGAAAATTCTGATAGACTGCAAAGTTCAATTGTTATCAAGGTTTTTGGAAGCAAAACTCCATTTCCAGTGATTAGTACAAAACATAGAAGACAATGGGCATCCTATGGGAAGTTCCATCTAACGATGTTAGGATTGGATTGGGTGCTTTGCTCCTTTCATGAGAAAGAAGCAATGGAAGCTATATACTCTAATGGCCCTTGGTTTGTAAATGGCAAAATCATTGGGATGGACAAGTGGTCTGCAAGTTTCAATCCAACTTCCTTAAAAGGTTTAAGTGCACCTATTTGGATAAGACTTCCAAATCTTCCACTTCTATGTTGGGATGAAATCAACATCTGTAGAATTACTTGACTAGTTGGAAAACCACCATTGATTTACGGCAACTTGTTCTAATGGGGTAGAAGGGAGTTTGGAAGAGTTTGTGTTCGTCTTAATTTGGACACAAAACTACCCATGGGAATTTGGGTGGGAGGAAGTATGGGAAAGTTCTTTCAAAAAGTTGAATATGAAAGACTTCCAGAATTTTGCTATCATTGTTGGAGAATTAGCCATAATACAAACTCTTGTCTTGAAAAACATCAAAATAATGAAACATATGGTTCAGACAAAACTGAGGAGAGCACTAAAAAACTTCTGGATGACAGCTTGTATGTAGAGAAAGTTGTATCTCCTAATGAAGAAAATTCTAGGTACAGCCCTTGGCTTCAAGTGAACTATGGCATAAAGAGGAATTTTAAAAACGTTACCAGGAACTCTATCTCATGGGCTGATAAGAAAAAAGTTTTTTACAAAACTACTGGTGGTAGTAATCAGCCTGTTTGGAAAGCAGTTGAAATGATAAAAACTACTAATGTGGAGGCTTCGGGTGTTCATACAGAGGAAGCCATTCAATATTCTCAATCTATAAAGGAGGATCATCCAGCAATCAATATTGGCAAAGGTATGAATGTTACTTCTTCCAATTATTTAATAAACAAATTCAGTATTCTGGAAGATTTAACAGAGGAAGGTGAAATCACTTCTTTAGAAGTGATTGAAAACTTATTGTGTGAAAATAAAGAATCTTTAATTCATATTCTATAAGATAATAATGTCAACAACAATGATCTTAAATTGGTTAAGGAGATCAAAGATGGAGGATCTGCTAATATCAAAAGGAAAGGTTCTAAACAATTAAAAGGTTTAGGCCCTATCAATATAACTCCAAGGAGTACAAGAGCTAATAATAAACCCAAAGATAAGTTGGGGTCCTCACCCCCTCTTATTCAATGAACTCTTCCATAGCATTTTGGAATTGTAGAGGAGCTAGGAAGAGAAGAGCTTCTCTATACTTGAAGGAATTTGTGAAAGAATATGGGGTCTATTTTATTGGTTTATTGGAAACCAAAATAACATCTTTTGAAAGAAAAGATGTAGATCAACTTATGGGTGATGAATGGAATTTTTATCATGTTCCCTCATAAGGGCTTTCAGGAGGAATTCTTGTGATTTTGAGATCAAACTATGCTTCTTTTCAAGTCTTAGAATCATCTCCACAATTCATTGTGGGAGACTTGGAGGTGATAAATAAATGTGTATGGAGGATAGCTTCAATTTATGGCAACAAAGATTTTTATGTAAGAAGAATGCTTTGGGAAAGACTGGAATTCTTTGCTTCTAAGGAGATACGTATGATCATAGGAGGTGGTGATTTCAATTGTATTTTATCAAAAGATGATAAGAGGGGAGGGAGAAGATTCAAACTATCCCTTGGGACAAAAGAAATGAAGACCTTCCTTGCTAATAATGACTTTCATGAATTAGGTTGTGTGGGACCTAAATACACTTGGTGCAACAATAAGAAAGGGATGGAATGTATACATCAGAGTCTTAATAGATGTTTCATCAACCCGGTTGCTTTTTCAACTAACAATCGATTCCTTGTTAGGCATCTGGATCGGGTTGCATCAGACCATTGTCCAATCTTATTAAATCTTACAAGTCATCAAGCAAACAAGAAGATCATTAGATTAGAAGATGAATGGGCCTCCAACAAAGCATCTATGGTTGTGGTGGAGAAATTCTGGAAAAGAAAATGAGGTAATCCTTCCACGGTGCTAAAGTGCAAACTGAAAAATTCACTCAAGGCACTATACTATTAGAGTAAAGCGAAGATGCAGAATCTCTTATCCCTCAAAAAAGAAATGTTAATTCAAATTGAAGAGCTTCAATCAAAGGAAGCTAATGAAGGAATTTTATCAGATGAAGAATGCTGGATGCTGAATTTAAAACTGGGAGAATTAAATTCTACACTTGCCCGGTTAGACACTTGGTGGAGACAAAGGGCCAAAGTAAACTAGATGATTGAGGGAGACCTAAATTCAAACTTTTTTCAAGCATATGCATCAGCTAGAAGGAATTCCAACTTAATTTCCAAGATTAAGAATAGTCTTGGAGAAGTGGTAGAGGATCAATCTATTATTCAAAATGTCTTGACTGATCATTTCAAGGATAAATGGAGACTTCGCTACTGTAATTTAGATGAATGGCCAACTAGTGGGAGCTATCTTAATGCGGAGGAGAGGAGTAGTCTGAGAAAATCATTCAAAATTGAATAAATGATTACAGCTGTAAAACAAACCAGTAACAACATCTCTCCAGGTTTAGATTGCATTACTTTCTCTTTTTTCAAAGCATATTGGGATATAATCAAAATTGATTTATGGAATGCCTTAAATTGTTTCTTTGAAACTTGTATTTTGGAACCCAATTGGAAGGAAACTATAATTGTATTGATTCCTAAAATTAGTAATCCTTTAACTCCTTCTAATTATAGACCAATTAGTTTATGTAATTCGGTCTATAAATTGGTGGCAACAATTATTATGAATAGATTGACTCCTATCATGCCTAAATTGATCTCAGAAGAGCAAGTGGCATTCATCAAGGGAAGATCTCTATCTGACCATGTATTAATAGCTCAAGAGGTCATGCATAAATTAAGGATTTCTAAATCCTTGAAAGGCTTTGCCACTTTCAAAGTTGATATGGAACAAGCTTATGATTCCATCGGTTGGTTAACCTTTAAAAAAGCTTTGAATTACTTTGGTTTCCCTTGGTATTTCTCTAAACTGATTTTAGAATGCATTCAAGATTCTAAATTCTCTATTTCTATCCATGGTAGCTTGTCCAACTGGATAAAGGGACATTGTGGCTTTAGACAAGGATGTCCCTTGTCTCCTTATCTTTTCATCCTTTGTGCACAGTTATTATCAAATGCTTTTAAACAAAAAATTGATTCTTTGGGAGTTCGTATATGTGCAAATGGTCCTTCTATTTCCCATTTATTATACGCAGATGATGTAATAATCTTCTCGAAAGCTTCTCTCAAAGCTACTAAAGAAATAAAAACTGTTTTGGCAAATTTCTGCAGTTGGACAGGATTGGCCATGAATGTCAACAAATCCTCTATGATCTTTAGCAAAAATGTAAGAAGAAGGAGGAGAAAGTTTATTGGCCGTACAATCGGATTCAAATCAGCAAAATAAATAACTTATATTGGTGTTAAACTTGCCATGAGAAGGTTAGTCAAAGAAGACTTTCATTTCATTATTGACAAAGCTTTGAAAATGACAAACACTTGGGGTGGTAGATTAATTTCACTAGCTAGAAAGATCAAGCTTACTAAGACTGTTTTATTATCCTTTTCTACTTTTCATTGCACTAACTCCCTTGTTCCTAAAATCATTCTTGATGAAGTTGACAAAATTTGTAGAAGCTTTATTTGAAACAAATCTAATGGTAGAAATAGCATTCATTATGTAAATTGGCTTACTATGTGCTTACCAACCAAATGGGGAGGTAGTGCACTTCATTCTTGTGCTAATAAAGTTGGTCCTTTAAGATCCAAAATTGCTTGGAAATATTTGAAAAATAGAGAATATTTTCTCCACAAAGTTCTTTATCCCAAATATGGAAATTTGTTAGAAAAGCTGGAAAGTAAAAGTTCAAGTTCTCCAGCCTGGAAAATTCTGAAATCTGGAGGAAATTCATTGAAGCCATTTTAGATGGAGGATGGAAAATGGTAGAGACATTGATACGGTCAATGACATATGGATCTTAGATAAACAAATTGCTAAATGGCCAACATTTATTTCACCTTTAGATTACAGCAAATTCAACGTTTCTAGTTTTTTCTGTAATGGAAATTTGGATTTGGAAATCATGAGAAGATTCATGGGAGATGATTTAATTAATCTTATCCTACAGACCATTGATCCAAGCAGGTTGAATGAAGATTCTATATAACTTTTGTATCAACATAATGGAAGTTCCTTATCTTCCATGGCATTTGAAATCTCGGTTAATCATATAGAACAGAACATGTTCTGGAACTGGATGAAGAAAGCCAAGCTAAACCCGAAGGTTGAAACATTATGGTGGAGAATTTTTAACAATGGCCTTCCCACTTATGAATTTATGGAACATAGAAGACTACAAAGGGATAATTTATGTCCAAGAAGCTGTAATGATATTGAAAATAGAGATCATATAGTAGCTAGTTGTTATAAGTTGAAGGAAGTTCTTAAATACATCAAAGAATGGGGTTTTTTATTTCAGGATTTTCACTCTATGGTTGATTGTTGTAAGCATCTCTCAACCCAAACTCCATTTTTTATTAATCTTTACTGCTCGGTGGTGTATTTCACTTGGAAATCAAGGAACAACTTTATTCATAATGGAAAGGAAGATAGTCCTTTAATCATAGCTTCCAAAGCAATTATTTATGCTTCTTTTGTTAATCATGGGAATGGAAGAATTTTGGGTATATGGGATGTCAACCAACCTTCTAGGTTGTATAACACTCATTGGCATCCCCCTCCACCCAATTGGCTCAAAGTTAATGTAGATGCTTCATTACTGTCTTCTTACAAAGCTGGAATTGGAGGAGTTTTTCATGATCATAAAAGTAGATTTCTACTTGCATTTGGTAAATCATACACTCATTGGGATATCTCATCTTTGGAACTATTAGCCACTCAATCCATCAAAGAGATGCTAAAGGATTGGATGTTTAAATACAAGGGAATCATCATAGAAGGTGATCATACCAATGTCATAAAGATCTTGAATGAGGTCAAGCATAATGGAGGGAAAAGGTATGGAAATATTCATTTGTTTAATGAATTTAACAATGTCATTTTCAATTGTGTTGATAGATGTTGTAATAAGTTAGCGGATTTATGTGCTAACTATGGTATCTTCTCTTCTTTTATTTGGGATGATGTTAGTTTAAAAAAGATTCCTCCTTTATTTATGTCTATTTTAAAGGAGGAATCAGCAATTAGGGGTCATTAGTCTGTAATAACTCTTTTTGATTCCTTTAATGCGATTTTGTTGCATTCTCCTAAAAAATATATATATAAAGCCCAAAAAGATGTATGCTAGTTTAAATACTAATTTTATTATTTTACAAAAAGATCATAATTTCTTGATAGCTAAGCATTTTTATTTGGATAGTAAACACATATCTTTACTTGATGAGTTTGATGCATTAAACAAGAAGCATATTGATCTAACTAATGCATATGAATCCTTAAAGTTAAAGAAACTTGAAAAAGAGAACTCATACAAATAATTAGAATCATGTGTATCTGAATTAGATAGTAAATAACATGCATTCAAATTAGAAGTAGCAAATCATAAAAGTGCAAATCAATTTTGAAAGAAAAAATTCATGCACTGTAACAAATATAACACCACCTACACTAACAAGAGTACAACCCGACTTCACTATATGCATTCTATACCCCTAGGAAGAGGCACAACCCCCAGCATAAACTTGTAAATTCATTCCCTAGGGTTAGGTTTTGTTCTTATGGCATGCTAGGTTATAAAGCCTGCACATGCACAATACACTATAGGACACATCTAATGTGGAGATCCAAATAACTTGCACCACAATATATCATGCATACAATTTATTCATCAAAGCATAAGGTGGAACTCAAACTCACTTGGGTTCCCAAAACTCATATTTGATTGACCTTATAAGAGTGCTCTCATAAAAATTCTATTGAGAGCATATGGTACCTGGATAATGGATACTCAAGGCACATAACTTGAGATATGAAGAAATTCATCATCATAGAGGCAAGGGAAGGAAGCAAGGTTACACTTGGAGATAAAACTACTAAGAATGTGGTAGGTACGGGTATAATTAGTAACTCCAAGAATTTTATTATTTAAAATGTCTTACTATTAGATGGCTTCAAATATAACTTGCTTAGTATAAGTCAATTATGTGACAAAGGCTTTAATAGAACCATGGTAGAAGTTGCTAGATCCATGCTAGCTGAGTATTCACTTTTTAAGTATGGGCATAAGTAGGGAATACCTATTTCTATGTTCTCAATAGCATTAATGTCAGATCCAAAATAAATAAGACACCCTATGATTTACTCAAATGAAGGCACCCAATCTCTCTCACCATCATTACTTTGGATTTAAGGTGTTCATTCTAAAGAATGGAAAATCTCCTTTAGGAAAATTTGAAGGAGTTTCCCCAGGATATTCAACTATAGGTAAATCCTATAGAGTTTCTAATAAGAGGGCATTAGTGGTAGAGGAGACCATCCATATAGTATTTGATGAAATTGATATATCTATTGAGCCTATGTCAGAAGAAGAAGAAGAAGTTGTTGATGTCACCCAAGGAGTAAAATTTATTGACATAGAAAATAGAATTGAGCCTCAGGACTCATTTCCTAGAGATTGGAGATAATCTTCTATTCATCCTAAGGAACTCATCCTATGAGATTCATTAGTAGGAATAAAAATGAGGAATGGACATATAAAGGAGGTTAGCCACTCTACTTTTATCTCTTTTATAGAACCCTCAAACATATATTAAGCTTTATCTGATGAATTTTGAATCCTAGCCATATAAGAAAAATTAAATCAATTTATTAGGAATGATATTTGGGAGTTAGTTAGCAGACTTAAAGATGAGATGTTGTATGATCTAAATTGGTTTTCAAGAATAAAATTAATAAAAAAGGAAAGTGGTCAGAAATAAAGCTAGATTCAGATGTAACGGGTAAAATCAAATTGAAGGAATTAACTTTAAAGATACCTTTTCCCTTGTAGCTAGATTATAGGCCAAAAGAGTTCTATTAGCCTTTACTTGTTTTGAGGATTCAAGTTATATCAGATGAACATTAAGAGTGCCTTCCTAAATGGGGTGATTAAAGATGTATATATTGATCAACCCCTAGGTTTTGAGATCTCTAAATTTTTCGATTATGTATTCAAATTAAAGAAGGCATTATATTGATTAAAGAAATCACCTAGAGCTTGATATGAGAGGATGAGCATGTTCCTCCAATATATAGCCTTTATTATGGGTAGTGTACGCACCATCCTATTCTTAAAGAAAGAAGGAGATGTTCTACTTATTTTCTTGATTTGATTTGATGATATACTATTTGGTTCAACAAATAAGAATCATTTTTATGAATTTTCAAAAATAATGAGTTAAGAGTTTGAGATGAGCATGATGGGAACAGTTACTTATTTCTTAGATTTAGTGTGAAGCAAAGGGATGATGGAACTATTTCCACAAAGGGAATTATCCATCACTATTAGGTGATCATGTGGTAGGGTCAAAATATGCCAAACATTGAGGATCAAAGCTAGATAATCGTATGATGGGGGTAGAAATATGCCCATCAAAGAGGATCAAAACTGGGAGATCATATGATGGGGTAGCAATATACCCATCATAGAGCATCGAAGTTAAGATATTATATGAGAGGATAAGAATATGCCCATTATAGAGGATTGAAGCTAGGAGATCATATGATGGGTTAGGAATATGCCCATTATAGAGGATCGAATTTGAGAGATTGTATGGTGGGGTAGGAATATTCCCATCATAGAGGATTGAATATAAGAGATTGTATGATAGGGTAGGAATATGCCCATCACAAAGAATCGAATCTAGGAGATCATATGGTGGTGTAGGAATATGCCCATCATAGAGGATCAAAGCTAGGAGATCGTATAATGGGGTAGGAAAATGTCCATCATAGAGTATCATGAAAGTTTGTGAGGGTGGTTAGACCTTTATGAACTAGCCCGAGGTTTACCAAGAATGTGGTGAAATGGTTATTTTAAAAAATTTCTTGAGACAAATAGAAAATCTTTGTAAAATCTTCTTAAAAAATTTAAACCAAACAATTTGATCCCACAATGCGAAAGCAATAATTTCATAATAACTAAAATCAGATATTTAAAATAAAGAATAAATTATAAAAATTTCCAAATTTAAATACAGGAAAGTAAATAGAAAGAACACACCAGAATTATAGTGGTTCGGTCAACTTGACCTACATCCACTACTCGGAAATTGCCTTTCTAGGTATTGCACCAAAAGTAGTATCTCTCCTTTTTCCCCCATAGTAAGGTGGCCTTACACAATCTTTCCACTGACTCGATGAGGTAGACTACCTCGAATCCTTTTACTCCCTCTTTGAGTGGGAAGAGAACCTAAAAATTATTTTACTCCCTCCTAGAGTAAGCAGAGAATCTTGGAATCCTTTTACTCCTTCCTGAAGTAGGTAGATAACCTTGCAATCTTTTTACTCCCTCTTGGATTAAGAAAAGAACCTTGGATTTGATGTTTATGAAAGTCTCCCTAGAGCCTACAAGGAATCAAGGAATCAACTTGAAAAGGAAGATGATGGAAACCTTATTCTGAGTAACCTTTATGAGTCCCTCATAACTCCCCCTCATAAGAAACTCTCTCTCTCTCTCTCTCTCTCTCTCTCTCTCTCTCTCTCTCTCTCTCTCTCAAAGCTCACCTCTTCCCTCTCTAAGCTCTCTCTAAAGATAACTCAATAGCAAAATATCTCTCGAAAGATAATATGAAAGATTAAATAGAGAGCCTCCAAAATATACCCTAATTTTTAATTTACCATCAAAGATCATCTAGTATAATCTTAAGATTGTCATGTATGATTAATACAAAAATAGCCCTTTCAGTTAGTACAATTAGCATTGCTATGTACGATCATTCCAAGTATTTGAATAAATTATCTAGTTTAATTTTATGATCTTCCAGGATGATTAGTTCAATAGATTGTATAGATCTTCGAATACAATATGGGATAATCGGCGGTTATTTATATAGTTCTTCACATCCCTCGTGACATCTAGTATGATCTTCAATTTGATTAGAATAAAATTATGGCTTTCATCTTAGACAATTGGGGTCATCCCATTAAATATCACGAATCATCTAATATGATCATTGTAGATCATCCTATAAGATTTGATCGAGCAATCTAATCATAATTAGTCCCTTAATTATAGGATCAACTTAAACATAATTGTCATAAATTATTAAGTATGATGTATATCATCATGTATAATTAGAACAAAATTTAAAGATTAAAATATTGCTTAAACTGTGATTGGTAGCTATTTTTCAAGTGGATCATCCTTTACAATTTGAATCATCCAGTATGATTAGCTAATCAATCTTACTTAATAAAGGATGCACTAATTAGGGTTTTCTATATAATTGATCATCTAATATGGTTTAAATTATAATATATTATTAGTTCAAAATTTCATTTTTTTCTAACTCACTAACTTACCCCCTTGAGTGTGTGTATATAAGATTACTTAGCTTGGGGTCCACCAAATATATAACTTGCCTCAAGAAAGTAAAAAAGTACATTGAAATTGAAATTACTGATAGACTCAACCCTAATCTACTCAATCTTGACCTAATTTGAATTGCAAGTGAACTTATGGACCTAAAAGATTAGTGAGTAAGGAAAATAAAATAGATATGTAATAATAGCAATAGTAAAGAAACAACAATATTTGTTATCATCAAAATCATAGTACTTAGGTCCATATTTACAATAATCTCCCCCTTTTTTATCAAGGAAAATATTATTGTTAAAAAATTTTAAAGCCCTTTTACATTCTTTGAAACTCTCCCTTAGAAGATGAAATTCAAAAAGTAATGGGAGTTAAAAAATTATTTTTATATTTTTTTTATTTTTTTTAAATGCCAGTCATAAGTAAAAAAATATAAAATAAGTCAGCAAAAAACAAACTAAGTTTACTAAAATATAAGAATCAAAAAACACACAACTCCCCATTTTGATATCACAAAAAGAAATAAAAAGAAAATACTAAATAGAATAAAGTAAGTATTTCATAAAGTATAGAAGTAATGATCAATACAAATACACAAACAATAGCACTGAGCAAACTATAGAAAGGAAGAATCCTGCTCAGGTGGAGGGGGTAGTGGTGGCTGAAAGAGGTAACGAAGAGAGGAAAACTGCTCTCCAATCTAGGCCATATCTTTTTCATATTATTGCTACTATTGTGTTTCATAGCTTTTAAAATGAGTTAGATCATTTGCATGTTGTCACTACTACTCAGCTATGTAGTATTCAAATCTAGCCTCCCACGGATCAAACCTCTAAACCAGTTGATCAATTAAAGGCTACTGGTGGATTGGGGCAGGTGCAGGAATAGTTCATTCCTCTTCACCCATAGGCTCTTCATGCATAAGGTAATGATGAGTAATATGAAAGGCATGAGCATAGAAGGAGATATTAAAATAGAATATAGGGAGGTGATCAAGTGGAGCAGGGAATTGAAGATTGTATTTTGTCTCAAGGAAATAAGAAATGAGATGTCCTAAAGCTAGATTGGGCTATCTTTTAAAAACTCTCAGTTACTAGATTATCTTCCAGATATAAGAGAAGCAAAACTCACTCTCTCATATAAGGAAGAGAACACCATAAAACATAATTATATCCATATGATAAATTCAACAACCTTATTAAGAAAACTTGAAAGTGATTCATTCATTTGAACATTATTTATATGAGATAGATTAATATAGAAAATAAAATAGATATCAATTTCAAAGTCTAACTTTTAATTTAAAATAGATTTTGATTTTAAAAAATACCACTAAAGGAGTTAGATGAAGAGAAACAATCATCAATATTTCTTCCTTTAATTATATTAAAGGACTCAATCACTCCTCACATGCTTTTAAATTAAAAATAAGAAAAAAAATGTCATTTAAAAAATTTCACAGTATAAGTGAGCAATGATCTGATTCTTAAAACATTGGAGGAAAGCTAAAAAAATATCAAAAATATAAAACAAAAATACAAAAAAAAAAATAAACATATAAATAAAACAGAAAAAATAGAAACATAAAAAGAAAGCATCAATTTCAAGCATGAATATCTATCACACCTAATATGGTTCTTAAGGTGCTGAAGAATTTAAAAGCTAGTGGTTTTGTAAAGATATCTGTAAGCTGATTTTTAGTGGCTTCATGGTGTAGCTCTATGCTCCTTTGGTAACATGGTCCCTAATGAAATGGTGCCTCATGTCTATGTGTTTAGTCTTGGAGTGTTGGATTGGATTCTTTGAAATATAGATGACACTAGTGTTATCACATAAGATTGAAATGGTGCTTATATGTAATCCTATATCTAGTATTTATTACTTTTACCAAAGAACTTGGGTCACACAACTTCTTAAGGCCATGTATTCAACTTCAACAGTGGATAAATAACTAAGTTTTCTTTTCTATTGGACCAGGAGACTTAAGATTATCCTATGAATTGAAATGTTCTAGAAGTGTTTTTCTTATCAATCCTATATCCTGCAAAATCTAAATAAGAATATCCTATGATTTCAAAAGAGGTGCTTGAAAGTTTGTTAGGGATGTTAAGCCCTATA
Source organism: Dendrobium catenatum (assembly GCF_001605985.2). Lineage (NCBI taxonomy): Eukaryota > Viridiplantae > Streptophyta > Magnoliopsida > Asparagales > Orchidaceae > Dendrobium > Dendrobium catenatum. The sequence continues at coordinate 1,318,479 of NW_021593325.1, forward strand.
GGACTGGCCCAAGACTAACCAAGAGGGGCGGTGAATTGGTATTTTAAAAACTTTAAGCAAAGCTCAACTAACTTCACAAACCGAAACACCACAAAATAAACAATGCGGAAATTTAAGTGCGGAAGCAGTAAAAATAAGAACACAAAGGTTTATAGTGGTTCGGTCAACTCGACCTACGTCCACTCCCCAGAGGCGCCCTCTGAGTATTGCACTACAATCATGACTCTCCTATAGCCCCCACAGCTAGATGGAGAAGACTTTACAAACACCTCTTTTTGCCACACCCGGCAAGGCAAAAAAACTTTCTCCTTTTGCTTCCTCCTGAAGCAGGCAGAGAACTTTGATCACTTGCTAAAACTTACCTCTCCCAACCCTTCTAAGGATAAGAGACTCTAGGGAAGAAGAAGTGGAACAATGCTTGGAGCAACCCCTTGTGAATCCCCTCACAAGCTCCTCCTCACAAGATCCTCTCTCTCTCTCTCTCTCTCTCTCTCTCTCTCTCTCTCTCTCTATCTCTCTCTCTCTCTCCTTCCTTTAGGTTTTCTCAAGTCAAGACAGCAGCCAAAGATTTTCAAAAATGTTGAACAAGAGCTCTTAAATAGAAAAGCTTCAAAGGAGCTCATTAATTACAAGTTGTCGACTATATCGTCCAGGACGATATGTAAATCATCATGGCCGATCAGTACAAATCTCAGAAGATCGACCAGAGCAGCACCTTGAATGCAACCTAGATGATTTAAAATTGGCTTGATCGTCCTGGGCAATCAGTTCAAATCAAAGGAAAATCATCCAGAGCATCGCCCTGGATTCAAGCTGCCCGATCCAGATCGTCCAGCACATCGCCCTGAATTTGTGTTAGTCGATATTTATCGTCCTGGAGCAACTAAGGATTTTAGAGTAGATCATCCTGGCAAATCCTACGATCATCCAGGATGATGTGATCATATCAATCATCCTTAATTACTCCTATGATTGCCGGATCAATTTAGGCATAATTATATAATATCGTCCAGGCCGATCATACGATTGTTCTGGCCAATTTCCAAAAATATAGAATACCTAAATAGATCATGGTGGTTATTTCTTTCTATTTTGATCCTATCGTCCTGGCTGATACAAGTATCATCCAGGCTGATATGCTAATGATGGCTGCCTTAACTTAAGAATCCTGATTAGAACTTCTATTTTGAACTTGATCGTCCAGGCCGATAATAATATCGTCCTGACCTATGTGAGTAAAAATAGAGATTCTAAATCTCTCAAGTGTGTATGTGTAGGGTTACTTAATATCAGTCACTTCAAACATTTACAATTGACTCAAGAAAAGAAAAAAGATAATTACAGACAGACTCAACCCTAATCTACCCAATCTGTAGCTGATTCCTATTCCCGTCCGATCTTTGGGTCCTAAAAATTCAATAGAGAAAAAGGCAGTTGTAGTGAAATAAGATTTGTTTGCTATCATCAAAATCATAATCCAAAAAAAGGTTTGCAACAATCTCCCCCTATTTGATGATGGCAAATATATCGATAATTAATTCTAAAACAGTAATGTAAAACTAAACAAGCTTTCAAATTTTCTAACAGAACAAGTACAAATAATAGAACAAGTAATAACATACTACTCTTCTTTTTGACATCTCAAAAAGGAGGAGGAAACTAAAAAACAAAAATTGAAGCAACTAAAACCACAATAAAAAAAATCCATATAAAATAGAGACTAAAACTAAAAAAATGAGGCATCCTGATCATCAGATGGAGGTGGAGGTGGTGGAGCCTGTTGAAAGTATTGCGTACAGGCTGATTGGTCAAAAAGGTGGTCTGATCAGCCGGGCCGATCAAATATCTTCCGGACCGATTAGACACAGGTGATCATCCCGAGGAGTTAAGCTAGACGACCGTTGAAAAAGTATATCGTCCGAGCCGATTAGGTGTATCATCCAGGACGATGCACAATAATTGATCATACCGGCCAAAATTAAGACATTTTAAATGTGTGCCACGTGTATCGTCCAGGACGAACAGTGGATCGACCAGGATGATTTTCTAATAATGGATCGCTTGGGGCCGATTTTAAGGATTTTAAACGTACTGACACGTGGATCGTCCAGGACGATCAGGTGTATCGGCCAAGACGATGACCATAAATGCACCAGCTAGGAAGAAAAGTGTATCGGCTAAGACGGTCAAAAATGATTGTAATAGAGTTCGATCATATCGGCCAGGATGATATGGGATCGTCCCGTACGATGAATTACAGTAAACTCAGAAAAAGTTCAGCATATCAAAATTTTGAAGAGAAATTATCATATCGTCCAGGACGATATAAATATCAACCAAGATGATGTGACATAAAGTTGAAAATCAAGATCAGATTGAGATGATCAGAGAAAGTCCCAAACAAAAATAAATACAAACTAAAGATAGAAAACATATAAAAACAAGAAGAAAAAAAAAAGTTTTTTATTTTTAATTTTTTTTTAGCAAAGCAAGCATATGACAAATTTTCCAAGTAATTAAATTTTTAAGATTTGAAAGATCAATGAGTTAACAATGTCACAATCTGAAAATGGTAGAATATCCAATCCTGTTTACTCTAGCTCGGACTTCTTTCAGGATAAAAATTGTCTTTTGAAAATAAGAGGTCTAACTCAGAATAATTTGGATAAAAAGAAGATCCATTCAAAACTTGGTTACAAATAAAATATCTTATAAAATAGTATACCAAAGTAATTTGTCTCTATCATGAAATTTGGAATCAAGCCTTTGAAAACATCAAATAACCCATGAGTTCTTCTAAGTTTTAAAAGTTTTGAAAAGAGAGGATAGCTTGCATTTAGTGGGCTCATTTTATGCCTCTTGTCACTTTGATTGGCTCTTTGAGCATCTTTTGATTTTTTATACACTTTCATGTATATAGTTTTCTTTTCAATTTGGCGTCATTGACCTCTTCCCCCTTTTTTTTTTTTTTGCAAGCTAAAAACTCTTTAACAAACCCTTTAAAAAAAGTTCTTAGTTGTGATTATATCTTCTAGATATTAAAGAAGAGGGGCTCTCTTTCTAACATAGGGAAGAACAAGCCACAAAGCGAAAATCAAAGTCATATGATAAGTGCAACGACAATATTTCAATTAACATGAAAGATATATAAGAACTTTGGATCATATATATAAGATAGACTATTGTAGCAAGATAAAAAGATCTTAATTTCAAAAACCATTTGTTATAATGAGATATAATTTTTATTTAGAAAAGAAAACTATATCACCAAAAGAGATTAGAGGGAGGGAAACCATCAACGGTGTTTTCTCCCTTTAACCGATTTAGAAATGCTAATCATTAGCCATAAATATCTTAAGAATAAGAAAAAAAATCATCATAAAGAAAACAAAAGTAGAAAAAGACTAGAACAACTAAACAAAAACTAACACAAAAATAAAACATAACAATAATCAAAATGCAATTCAAGAATTTGTTAAGCAGCAAGTTTAAGCAGTTATGAGTTGTGAGCCTCCGTTTGTCCAAGTATCCTACGCTTCTCACAAGGTCTTTGGTGAGAGCAATCCTGCATAAATCAACAGCTGTCAGACTTAGGAACCCAAATAGGTTTGGGTCCCTTCTCATAAAAAGTATAGTATAATGCATGTGTGTTATGTTGTGAATCGTGCAATTTTGGTCTCCAAACCCAATATGTACTACGGTGAACAGTGCAAGTGTGTGAGATGTGTCCTAGCATGCCACATGAAAAACATCTAACTCCAGGAAAAGAATTTATTAAATAACTTGGGTTATAATGCCTCTTCCTAGGTTTTGGCTATGGATTCAAAGTGGGAGTCTTCTAATTTCCCTTAAGTGAGTCCAAATCATTTTTAAGCTTCAAGTTATTATTTTTTAAGACATCATTATCAACCCTCAATCTTTTTTTTATCTCTTTAGATTTCTTAAAATCAGATTTAAGTGAGGTGTGTGAAACTTTTAATGCATCATGCTCATCAATTAATTCTAAATGCTTTTTGTTTAAATCATCAAATTCATCAAGTAGAGCCATGTGATTTGAATCAATTGTAGAATGATCTTTGAAAATAATTTCATACTCTTTTTGTAAATTAAAAAGCTCTAACTTTAAAATAGCATGAGTCTTATTGAGTTTTTTGTATGATGCATGAATTTTCTCATAAATTTCAAATAATTGATCATAAGTTGGTTTACATACCTCTTCATCATCACTTTGCTCAAGATGATCTTCCCCCATTAAGCACAGGTTTGTTGTCTCTTCCTCAAGTTGAGTCTCAGAGGAATCTGATGCAGATTCTACCCAGAATGCTTTTTGAACTTTTTTCTTGTCCTTCCTGAACTTGGATTTCTCCTCGCCCTTTTCTTTTCTTGAGTGATATTGAAGTGTAGGACAATCGGCTTTCACATGTCTAGGCTTCCTGCATTCATAATAAACAACATCAGAAGATCATTTAGAATGTTTATTATCCTTAACTTTTCTCCAATTTTGATGATTCTTTTGCTTCTTCCTTAGAAAGATTTTGAATTGTCTTGTGATAAAGGCAATGTCATCGCTCTCAGACCCGGAAGAGTCAGAATCCAATTTGTGCACCTTCAGTGCCACCGTTTTCTCCTTCTTCTTCTCACCTGTATCAAGATTTCTTTGATTCACTCCTTGCTCATAAGCAATGACTGAGCCAAGTAAGTTGTCAATCGAATAGGTGTTTAAATCCTTAGATTCAGTTATAGCAGTGATTTTAGCATCAAACGACGAAGGCAAGCACCTCAAAATTTTGTTTACTTTTTCAAAATTTGAAAGTTCTCTTCCTAAAGCATGCAATGAAGTAACAATCTGAGTAAACTTTCTATACATGTTAGAAATAGATTCAGAAGGTTTCATACGAAAAAGTTTGTAGTCATACAAGAGAATGTTCAAGCGAGATTGTTTTACTTCATTGGTTCCTTCATAAGTAATGCATAACCTATCCCAAATTTCCTTACCAGTTGAGCAAGTGGAAACACGCATGTAATCCTCAGATTTCAAAGCACATAAGAAAAAGTTCAAACATTTTGCATTCAATTGAGCTTATCCTCTTTCATCGAAAGTCTATTCAGTAAAAGCAACTTCCGTTTTAATTCCGTTAATTTCACGAGAAGGTGGAGAATACCCGTCTTTAATAAGTATCCAAATGCGATAATCAGTAGATTGTAAAAATGTTGCCATACGGGTTTTCCAAAAATTAAAAGGTAGGTTATCAAACAAGGGAGGTCGTGTAATCGAATATCCTTCAGTAGTGTTACGATTCCCAAAGTTAGGCATGGATCTGAATTCAAAAAGTTTTCAAACTCAGTTTTTATGAATCCCGCTCTAATACCACTTGAAAGTTTGTTAGGGATGTTAAGCCCTATAGAACTGGCCCAAGACTAACCAAGAGGGGGGTGAAGTGGTATTTTAAAAACTTTAAGCAAAGCTCAACAAATTTCACAAACCAAAACACCACAAAACAAATAATGCAGAAATTTAAGTGCGAAAGCAGTAAAAACAAGAAAACAAAGGTTTATAGTGGTTTGGTCAACTCAACCTACGTCCACTCCCCGGAGGCGCCCTCCGAGTATTGCACTACAATCGTGACTCTCCTTTAGCCCCCACAGCTAGGCAAAGAAGCCTTTACAAACATCTCTTTTTGCCACACCTGGCAAGGCAGAGAACCTTCCTCCTTTTGCTTCCTCCTGATGAAGGCAGAGAACCTCGATCACTTGCTGAAACTTACCTCTCCCAACCCTTCCAAGGACAAGAGACTCTAGGGATGAAGAAGAGGAACAATGCTTGAAGCAACCCGTTTTGAATCCCCTCACAATCTCCCCCTCACAAGCTCCTCTCTCTCTCCCTCTCTCTCTCTCTCTCTCTCGTTTAGGTTTTCTCAGGTCAAGACAGCAGCCAAGGATTTTCAAAAATATTGAACAAGAGCTCTTAAATAGAAGAGCTTCAAAAGAGCTCATTAATTGCAAGTTGTCGACTATATCGTCCAGGATGATATGTAAATCATCCTGGCCGATCAGTACAAATCTCAGAAGATTGGCTAGAGCATCACCCTGAATGCAACCTGGATGATTGAAAATTGGATTGATCGTCTAGGACAATATCACGATCGTCCCTTATGATCAGTTCAAATCAGAGGAAAATCGTCTAGAGCATCACCCTGAATTCAAGTTGTCCGATCCATATCGTCCAGCACATCGCCCTGAAATTATGTTGGCCGATATTTATCGTCCAGGAGAAACTAAGGATTTTAGAGTAGATCATCTTGGCCGATCCTGCGATCGTCCTAGATGATGTGATCGTATCAATCATCCTTAATTACTCCTATGATTTTTGGATCAATTTAGGCATAATTATACAATATCGTCCAGGCCGATCATACGATCGTCCTGGTCGATTTCCAAAAATATAGAATACCTAAATAGATCATGGCGGCTGTTTCTTTCTATTTTAAGCCTATCATCTTGACCGATACAAGTATCAACCAGGCTGATATACTAATGATGGCTGCCTTAACTTAAGAATCTTGATTAGAACTTTTGTTTTTGAACTCGATCGTCCAGGCCGATAATAATATCGTCCTGGCCGATGTGAGTAAAAACAGAGATTTTAAATCTCTCAAGTGTGTTTGTAGGGTTACTTAAAATCAGACACTTCAAATATTTATAATTGACTCAAGAAAGGAAAAAAGATAATTACAGACTGACTGAACCCTAATCTACCCAATCTGTAGCTGATTCCAATTTCCGTCCGATCTTTGGGTCCTGAAAAGTCAATAGAGAAAAAGGCAGTCGTAGTGAAAAAAGATTTGTTTGATATCATCAAATTCATAATCCAAAAATAGGTTTGCAATAGTGCTATTCCTAGGATAACAGATTCTTAAGTTTTTAGTTCCTAAGAAATATCTAAGGATTCTCTTAGTAGCAGATAGGTGGGACTCTTTTGGATCAACTTAAAATATAGTATATAAATAAACACTAAACATTATATCAGGTTTCCTAGAAGTTAAGTAAAGGAGTGATCCAATTACTCCTCTATACTTCTTCTAATCAATTGATTTTCCATTTAAGTCTTATCTAATTGAATAGTGGAACTCATGAGAGTGTTTTTTGGTTTGGCCTTATCTATTTTATATTTTTTAAGGTTGTCCTTAATATAATTTTATTAACTAAGGAAACTTCCATCATTCATCAGCCTTATGCTAAATCCCAAAAAAGTAGGTCAATCCTCCTATCACACTCATTTCAAGTTCCTCACTCATTATTTTTGAAAATTAATCACATAGATTTCTATCAGAAGATCCAAAAAGAATATCATCAACATAAAATTAGATAATGAGTAGTTCTCCTCCTACCTATTTTATAAGTAAGGTGGTGTCAAAGCTCCCCTTAATAAAGGTTATCTCTAATATGAATGTGCTTAGCCTTTCATACAATGCTAAAGGTGTCTATTTTAATCCATATAATGTTTTTTTTTTATTAATTTGAACACATGATTAGAAAATTATGAATTTTCAAAGCTTGGTGGTTATTCAACAAACACATCTTATTTTATTACCCCATTTAGAAAGGAACATTTGACATCCATTTGATATAGTTTAAATCCCTTAAAGCAAGCAAAAGCTATTAGCACTCTAATTCCTTCTAATCTAGCTACAGGGGAAAAGGTCTCTTTAAAGTTAATCCCTTTCATCTCGTTATACTCCTTAGTTATTAATCTTGCTTTATTTCTAGACACAACACTATAATCATTCATTTTATTTTTGAAAACCCATTTAGTTGCAACCATTCTACTCCTTAGGTCTTTTAACAAGCTCCCAAACATCATTTCTCATAAATTAATTTAACTCTTCTTGTATGTCTAGGATCTATAATTAATTAGATAGGGCTTGATTTATATTGGTTGGTTTAGTCATTGAAATAAAAGAAGAGAAGATTACTTCTTTTCTAAGTGTATGCTTAGTTCTAACATCTTCAAATGGGTCCCCTAAGATCAGTTCTTTAGGATGACATGAAGAATATCTCTATGTTTTTGGTAGTTTGTTTTCAGGTTCTATCCTTTCCTCCAGATTTATTGATTCTGCTCCTTGGGTAATTTCTACAACCTCTACTTTTTCAACCTTAAACCCCCTACAATTATCAAATTCATCAAATACAATATGAGTGGTCTCCTCTACTACCAATATTCTTTAATTGAAAACTCTTTAAGATTTCCTAACATTTGATTAACCTATAAAACACTCCTTCATTAGATTTTAGGTCAAACTTTCCTAATAGAGATTTCCCGTTATTCAAAATAATCACTTTACATCTAAAGACATGAAGGTGAGAGAGGTTGGGGGTCCTACCCTTAAGAATTTCATAAGGTATCCTTTTCAGATTGGATCTGAGGGGTTATAGGAGCTGGAAAATTATGATCTATCCTTGCTCCTTATAGTAAGATTCAAAATTTCTTATTCTTAAATTCTCCATCATAATCACTATGAATTTTTAGAATTTTACAACCTAGCTTTATCTTAATCCAAGGGGAGAATATTCTAAATTTTTTGAATGATTCACTTTTATGAGACAGGAATCTAACCTAGGTAAACCTCAAATAAACATCAAATATCAAATACCCAAAGACTTTCCCTCCAAGGATTGTACTGCTAACAAGTCAAAAAAGATCTATCTATAGTATTTCTAAAGTTTTGCTAGTGTTAATGTCCATAATTGAGTGTAAGAAGGATTTTACTTGCTTTCCTAATAGATAGGCATCACACAGGTGGACCTTACTGAACTCTAGTTTGGGTATGCCTCTCACTAAGCCTTTTCGTGTGATCTTTCTGAGGTTTTTTATGCTTGCATGACATCAGGATTCATCAATAATAGTTTTTAGGAAAAAAAAAGGAGTAGGGTCAACATAGTTTAAGTCAAGCATATAAATATTATTAATTATATTTCTTTGTAGCATGGTATTTCCATTTAAGTTAATCATGCAGCTGGTAGACAAAAATTTAATGCTAAATCCTTTATCACAAATTTGGCTTATACTTAGCAGGTTATGTTTTAAGCCATCTACCAGTAAAATATTTTCAATTATAAATTTTTTTGAGTTGTCAATTTGGCTTATACCTGATCCCGCCACTCTCTTGTTGGTGTTATATTTATGTATCACCTTACCTCCTATCCTAGCCTAGAGTATAATGAATTTATTCGCATCTCCAGTCATGTGCCTTGAACATCTGCAGTCTATATACCACAAGCTCTTACGAGGCCTTTTATGATAGCACACCTACAAAATCATCAGATGTAAGATTTGGCAACCCAAACATGTCCTATCTTATAGAAAAAAAGAATGAAATGCATCCATGACATGCTATGAATTTTGAAATTTTGGTATCCATATAAATTTTGTTCTATGGTGCATGAAGCAAGTGTGAGACATATGTCGTAGCATGCCAAAAGAAAAATATTTAATACCAGGAAAAGGATTTACTAATCTATTTAGGTTATAATATCTCTTCATAGGTTTGAATGATGCATACTTTGATGATAATTTTTGAAACTCTTCGAGTTAAGGTTATTTTTTATTTTCCATAAAAGAAATCAATTCAGCTTATAAAAATTATTTTCACTTTTAAGAATTGAATTTTCTACTTTCAACGTATGCTCCCTATTATTTAATTGAGATACAAGAGTTTTTAATTCCTTGAATGCAATTTCTAACTCAACATGTGATATTTTTAAGGGATCATACTCAGCAATTAATTCAAAATGCTTCTTTTTTAAGATATTAAATTTATCTAACAATTAAAAGTTTACCAGGGAAGTTAGGCCCTTGTGAACTAGTCCCGAGGCTAACCAAAAGGGGGGTGAATTTTTTTTTTTTTTTTTTTTTTTTTTTTTTTTTTTTGAGAAGATGCAAAAATTGCAATTAAGAAGAAAAAGAAGTAAACCTAATACAAACTAGTCAAAAGAAGCTAATGATACCTTTTTCAACATGAAAAAATATCTTATTAAAACTTAAATTTGTTATTTAAACTTATTATAATTGTAATGAAGTCCACTATAACCTATTTTGAAACTGTTGAGATGCATGGGATACCAAGTTATAAAACAACCCGAGGGTTGATTAGTATCCCAGAGTTCCCATCCAGTTAGAGAATAAGAAATAGTAAAGACCACATAAACAATTAAGCAAAATTTAAAATAACAAATTAAAGTAAGGGAAAGAAAATAAAAACTAATAATGAAAATACATTTCAATGAAAAATTCCATAACTTTAGTAAGTCTTTGCCAAACTTGAAGACCTTGTGTTCCATCTTCAAAAGCATCTCTCTGTTGTTGCTATCCACTGAAGAATCCTTTTTCATATTAATGGGATATAAAGGAAGAAGAACCTTTAAAAACATTCTTCTCCTTGTGTTCAACCAATTTCCTTCTAGGCAATTCTTTCACCGGACCCAATCCTTGAAGTTCTTTGAATAAAACATGCTTTGCTCCGGGTGTAACATTATTCTTAAAAAAGTTTTTATCTTTCTTAAGAATAGTTTTTTTGAAATTCAAGCTAACAGCTAATGGAGTAGAAGAAGAGTCAATGATACCATTACTATTAACATCTGCCGTCAAAGTAGATAATGTATCCAAAGCTGAATTTTTTTCTCCCAAAAATTCAGCAATTTTAAATGTGGAATTTTTATTTAAAAATTTGTATTTAAAAATTTCTTCAATCAAAAACAAAAACATAACTAAACCAAGATTCACTATAGGAGAAACAAAGTGCAAAAATTAAATGTGGAAGAATAATAAGAAAGAACACACTATATTTTATAGTGGTTCGATCAACTTGACCAAAGTCCACACCCGAGAGGTACCCTCTGAGTATTGCACTAAACACAGTGTCTCTCCTTTTACCCCCACAGCAAGATGGAGAATCCCATACAAAAACTCCTTTCCACCAACCCCGATGAGGCAGAGTACCCAACTCCTTTTGCTTCATCCAGAAGTAGGCAGAGAACCCAACTTCTTTTTCTTCCTCCAGAAACAGGCAGAGAACCCAACTCTTTTTGCTTCCTCCAGAAGCAAGTAGAGAACCTTGATCTGTTACTAAAGTATACCACTCTCAAACCTCCAAGTAACTAGTACAACAATCGTAGAAGATGACTCGGATCCTTTCTTGAATCAACCTTTGTGAAAATCCTCACAAACGCCCCCTCATAAGATCCTCTCTCTCTCTCTCTCCCTTGCTCTCCCTCTTCTCTTGGCTCTCTTAGGTCAGGATAGTAACAAAAGATACACTCATGGGTAAAACAAGAGGTCTTATAAAGAAGAACTTTATATTTTCTCTTAATTGCAACACATCAATCTTATCATCCAGCACAATCGGCTAATTATTTTGTACGATCAGTACAAATTTAGCTCAATCAGCCAGGACGATTTGGATGAGTCTGGATGATCAGAAGGATAATTTGTTCATATCATCAAGAACAATATGATATCATCTTTTATGATTAGTTCAAGTCATTGAATATCGTCTAGACCATCGCCCTGGATGGATGTCTGGATGATGGAAAAAAAGCAAGATCGTCTGGGCTGATTAGTACAAAATTACTAATATCATCTAGAACATTGCCTTGAAAGGATATATTAATGATGGAAACATAACTTGATCATCTAGTCCTATCTCTCGATCATCCCATATGATTAGATCAATTTAGTATATATCATCCAAAACATCGCCTCAAAAGCAACCAGGATGATTATACATCATCTAGGAAGAATTAAGGTTTGTGAACTGATCATCCTGGATGATTATGTGATTGTCCAGGATGATATGATCGAGCAATCAAACCTTAATTACTTTCCATAATTACCAGATTAATTTATACATAATTACACTACATCATCCAAGATGATGTCCTGGAAGATGTCCAAAAAATAAAAGATGTCTAAATAGATATGGCGATTGATTCTTTATGATTTAAGCCTATCGTCATAGAGAATACTAATATTGTCCAAGATGATTTGCTTAATGATGGCTTACTTAACCAAAATGCCCTAATTAGGGTTTTCTATTTTTAACTGATCGTCAAAGATGATTTTTGTATCGTCCTGGATGATGTGATTATAATAGAAAACTCTAACCAATAGATAGAAATTTTCCCCCAAGTGTGTGTGTGTGTGTGTGTGTGTGCAAGCTTACTTAGCATCAGGTTCTACAACTTTTATAATTGACTCAACAAAGGGTAAAAGTCACTTGACGTATATTACAAGATGACTCAGTCCTAATCTACCTAATCTTGAACTAGTTCGATTTGCAATTCGATATTGTGGACCAAAAATGTTAGTAGGCAAGGTAGTAAAAAAATAGAAATGTTTGTTATCATCAAAATTCTATTTCCTTAAAATATATTTGTAACAACAATGTCATTTATTACAATCCAAAGTGGAATGATCTTTCCAATATGGAGTACAAATTTTTTTTAGAAACTTTGAATTCATGCTCTTTCTACAAAATTGAAAAGTCATATTTAAGTTTGGCATATGATTTTTAAGGTTCCTATATGGAGTACAAAATTTTTTAGAAACTTTGAATAATTGATCAATAGTAAGCTCACATGCCTCCCCTTAATCAAAATGATAAAGATGATCATCTTATATTGAGCATATGTTGGTTACCTCCTCTTCTACTTTAGTTTAAGAAGAGTCTAATGCTGAGTCTACTCGGAAAGCTTTTTGAGTCCTTTGCTTACCCTTCTTAAATTTATGTTTTTCTTCACTCTTCTCCTTGCTTACGTAAGCTTTAAGAGTTGGGCAATCAGACTTCAGGTGCCCTAGCTTCTTACATTCAAAGCATATAATATCAAAAGAAATTTCAGAATTTTTACTATTCTCACCTTTATTCCATTTCTGATGACATTTTAGCTTTTTCTTTAAAAATCTCTTGAATTGCCTAGTCATTAGTGTAATGTCATCATCATCCTATCTAGAAGAGTTAATGTCAGAATCATTAGCCTTTATGGCTACAGTTTTCTATTTTCTCTTTTCACCAGCATCAAGATGCCTTTGACTCACTCCTTGTTCATAGGAAATGAGTTATCCAAGTAATTTATTAATGGAGTAAACATTCAAATCTTTAGATTCAATTATAGTAGTGATTTTAGCATCATATAAAGTAGGTAGACAATGCAAGATCTTGTTAATTTTTTTATAGTTGATAAGTTCTCTTCCAACAGCTTGTAGGGAAGTAATAATCTGAGTGAACTTGCTATACATTTCAAAAACTGATTCATTAAGTTTCATGTGAAATAGTTCATAATCATAAAGCGGAATGTTCAGCCTAGATTATTTGTATAGTTTATCCAAAATTTATTTCCCATTTGAATAAGTAGAAACATGCATGTAGTCTTCAAATTTTAAAGCACAAAAAAATAATTCAAACATTTAGCATTAAGTTGTGCTAATTCTCTAACTTCTATGCTCCATTCAAAGAAGGGAAGTTCAATTTTTATGCCATTAAAAAGTGAGAAGGTGCAGAATAAACTTCTCGAACTAACATCCACATGTCATAATCAATTGATTATAAAAAAGTGGACAAGCAATTTTTTTAAAATAAAAAGGAATATTATCAAATAAAGTGGTTGTCTGATTGAATATCCTTCTACAATATTATGATTAACAAAGTTAGTCATATATCATTTTTCAAAAGTTTTCTAAAACTTAATTTATGAATCCCACTCTAATACCACTTGAAAGTTCATGAGGGTTGTTAAAACCTTATGAACTAACCTAAAGCTAACCAAGAGGGGGATGAATTGGTTATTTTTAAAAAAATTTTAACAAAAAAGAAAATATTTTTGAAATCTTTTTTATTATTTAAAAACTAATAATTTTATCCGATAATACAGAAGCAAAACTAATTTTATAATAATAAAAATTAAAGATTTCAAACATAGAACAAATAAAAAAATATATGAAAATCAAATACATGAAAGTAAAAAGAAAGAACACACCAGAATTATAGTGATTTGATAAACTTGGCCTACATCCACTCCCCAAAAACCTCCTTTCTAAGTATTATAGTAAAAGTAGTCTCTCTTTTTGTCCCAGAATAAGGTGAAGAAGCCTTAATATAATCTTTCCACTAATTCGGTGTGGTAGAGCAACTTGAATCCTTTTACACCCACTTAGAGTGGGTAGAGAACCTGGCAATACTTTTAATCCCTCCTGGAGTAGGTAGAGAATCTTAGAATCCTTTTATTCCCTCCTAGAGTAGGTAGAGAACCTTGGATTTGAAAGTTCGTCAGGGATGTTAAGCCCTACGAACTTAGTCCCAAGCTAACCAAGAGGGGGGGTGAGTTGGTATTTTAAAAAATTTATTTTCACAAAGAACAAAAACACATAAACCAAAATCACGCCACGAGAAAAACAATGCGGAAATAAAAGTGCGGAAGCAAAAAAACAAGAACATAGAGATTTATAGTGGTTCGGTCAACTTGACCTACGTCCACTCCTTGGAGGCACCCTCCAAGTATTGAACTACAAAATGTGACTCTCCTTTAGCCACCACGGCTAGGCGGAGAAGCCTTCATAAGAACCTCCTTTTTGTCACCCCGGCAAGGCAAAGAACCTATCTCCTTTTGCTTCCACCTAAAGCTGGCAGAGAACCAACAACCAGATGCTTACTCCT
>NW_021593326.1:0-344 GCF_001605985.2 Dendrobium catenatum
CCCCAAAAAAACTTATATAAATTTTATACTAAAAACTAAATCAATTATATTATTAAATATCTTAACTCATTAACTTAAAATCCATTTCACTGTTTTATTTTCTTCATTCCTAAAGCCAGAGAGGAATTAGAGATATTTGAGAAAAAAGAGGAGAGAGAAAAAAGAATATGGGATTTAAAGGTTGTTGAGCGATTTTTACCAGTCAGCCATGTTGAGAGATTTTCTCGTCTCATTGTAAAGAACTATTATCTTATTTCTGACTTCAATAATATATAAATAAGATGTCATCGACACGGTAGAGTTGGAGAGGTCGAACTTAAGAGGAGAAGAGGAAAACTTGCTAT
>NW_021593327.1:0-240 GCF_001605985.2 Dendrobium catenatum
GACTTAAGCTAGAAAGCCAATAGGATGCCGTAAAAGCGGACTTAGACCTAAAGACTGATTTAAAATTTAGAATTTAGAAGTATAATTGATTTCTTTAAAGCCATGGATCATTTCCCTTTCATCACAAATGACATTGACAACTTACAAATGTTCTACTGGAGATCAAAAGCTTTTGCTTATGTCATTTTCTAGAAGGGGAAAAAAATATTTGAATGATAGTCTTGAAATTATTGGATTGAA
>NW_021593328.1:0-243 GCF_001605985.2 Dendrobium catenatum
TTTCGCTTCTCCACACCTTTCTTCCACCATCACCATAGATGTGGAGCTCGCCGTCGGACTCCAAAGAGAGATAGCAGTTCTTGCCCTTTCCACCAGTGTTTGAGGACCAAAGGATAGTATTATTGTTGTATAAAACTAGATTGCAATCAGCTTGCATGGCGAAGACATAGTTGCCAAGAGAAAGGAAGCTCCCACTGTGAAGCCTTTGGCCAGATTTAAGGACATTAATATTGGTAGAGAAAG
>NW_021593329.1:0-500 GCF_001605985.2 Dendrobium catenatum
TCATTTTAAGCTCACTTCTGACAAGATTATATTCAAAGGCTTCAATGACCAAGGCCAGCGAACTCTAGGGTCTATCACCCTTCCTTTTAGGTTTGGGAATTTCTTAATTTAGGCTAAGTTTCATGTAATCGAGGTTGATTCTTTATACAGGGCTCTCTTAGGAAGGCTTTGGATCCATGAGAATGTAATGGGGCCCTCTAATTTACACTAATATATGAAGTTTATGAGGAATGATACTTATTACATCATTCCTGGAGATACCCAGCCTTTTTTCGTGCATGAGGTTTCTATTTACAATGATGCCGAGTACTATGTACCTCGAAAGACTCATAAATCTCCACCTGCCCAGTCACGAGTGACACCCTCTAATGTTGTATAGGGTCCTATGCAGTCACCTACATAGGATCCTATATAATCATTAGTACAGGGTCCATCACAGGCTAGTATTGAGCCAAGTGTTTCCATTGCCCATTCTAATAGAGATCCCTCTCAATTTGCAG
>NW_021593330.1:0-6324 GCF_001605985.2 Dendrobium catenatum
ATCAAAAAATAATCTTGATCGGGCACGAATCTTGAGGCAAAAATTAAGTTGGAAATTTCAAAAATTAAATTGTGAACCATCTGAACTCCGATTTTAGCAAACTTTGTCGAACTAAACGTCTTAAAGATACGAACCCAAGGACACCAAATTTGACCCAATCCGAGCTCAAATGAGTCCAAATCAAAAGACCCGATGAGCATTTGGAAGGTTTAAGCCATAATTTGGATTACCAAATAGTTTCCAAATGAGGCGTGCTTATAGTCGAATCGAGCGGCTCGACAAGACAAATCTAACAAGCCCAATATTGCCAAATTCTGATATCAATAAGACATTCAAATGCTCAATAAATGATACATAATTAAGGGATCCTACATCGGCCGTCCATTCAAACCACTCCCAATTTACCCCTGATCTTCCTCTTATTTACTGGCCATGCCACTCTCAGAATACTATAAATAGACATCTCATTTCTCATGAGAGGGATCCGTGCACGAAAAGAAGAGAAGGAATCAAGGATGCAAGAAGAGAAGGAAGAAAAGGAAGAGAAGGAAGTAAGGAAGCAAGAAGAGAAGGAAGAAAAGGAATAGAAAGAAAAGAGCTCTTTGGCCACCGGACTCCTTGAACAACGTCGGACTTTCACCCGACTGCCGATTGACGTTGGAGCTTTACCCGATAGCCGACTGACGTCGGAATTCTGCCTGACAGCCAAGTGAAGCAAGATTTCTGTCTGATAGTCAATTGAAGCCGGATTTTTTCCCGACCACTAGAACATCGTCGGATTTTCGATCTCTATTTGTAACTGAATTTCTACTCGAGAGTTGATTATTGTTATCTGATCGTGCTCAGTTTCAGGGACGAGTCAGCCACTTTTAATTTAAGCAAACACTAGTATAATTCTTTCAACTAGGCGTGACCCCGTGGTTTTTCCTTTTCCAGAGTTCCACATAAAAATTATAGTGTTTCTTCTTTATTTTGTTTGTGTGCTGGATATCCGTATAAGACTAAGAAAAAAAATTTTCCAACTTTATTGGGACGTATATTCTAGCCCGCAACAGTTTGGCGCCGTCTAAAGAAAATAATCTCACAATTCTAAGTTGTATTTAATGGCCAACATGTTTAGCAATCATATCTTTGGAGCCTCCCGCTCCAACTCCCACCAATCCCCGAATCAGTTTATGAATCATGAACGTCAAGTATCTGCCTCTTTTTATCCTAGGGGGCAAAACACTACTGGAGAATGAACTTCATGACTCACTAGGAGAACGTATCCGAAAGATGGAAGAATCTCAAAATGAGATCGTTCAACTCCTGTGAGAGACTTAACAACCAGCGCTAGCACCACAGGACAAGGTTCTTATCCCTCAAGATCCACCATTGACTGAAAATGTTCAACTCAAATATCTTCACGAATAGATTCCTCTTCCTCCGCCAAGGAGGAATATGCAATCACACCAAGACAACGAACTTGCTGACACTGCAAGTTATACCCATCCTTCACATATAGGTTGGCAATCTCACATTCCTCCAGACATCCCTGAAGACTTAGTTGGACCGCACGTTGCTGATCTCCCTTGCAATACCCTACGATATGAATTGCAAAGATTGGTTCGAGAAGAGTTCCCGGTGGGAGGGATAAGGCAACTTCTTCGTTAGTGGGACTCTAGGAGTCATCACCCCTGATTGAAGCCACTATTTAACATCCCATTTTGGAAGTATTCAAACTACCAAGCATCGATTCCTACGACGGGACATCCGACCCATATGAGCATATCAATCACCATAGAATCATCATGGATAACCAACAAGCCTCAAACGCGCTCATCGATTAGGTTTTTCCTGCTACCCTCAAAGGAAAAGTTCGAACGTAGTTCTATTTACTTCCGATCGGAACGATTCCTACATTGTCAAAGTGTTCGTCGAAGAATTGCTAAGGATTCTTCTCACCTCTACGGGATTCACCAGAATGAAGGAGAATCGCTGAAGGAGTCTTTTTAATGATTTTTTACCGGGGCTTGGCTTCCAGGGGCAGATCCTGAATTACTGAGAGGAGTCTTTCTTGGAGGGAGTAAAACCTCTCATCAAGATCCACTTGTGATTAATGCGGGGATATGTGACTTGTGTTACAACGTCAAAAGAATTTTTGTGGATATCCTGTTTTATGCTATTTTTCTTAATATGTGTCTCACTAGAGAAAAGCTTCAGCCTGCTGCTGGTCCACTTATGGGTTTGATAATTGATCTGTATGAACATAAGAGACAATCTATCTCCCAGATGTACTTGGAGAATTTCCCCGATAGAGTATATACTCCATCCAGTTTATTATGGTAAAGTCAGAATCGGCTTACAATGTTATGTTTGGAAGGCCACTCCAATCTATCTTTAGGATTATCGCCTCCATCGCCCACCTTAAAATGAAGTTCCTTACCCCGGAGGAAGTCAGTGTAGTATGCGGAGATCAACAAATAGTATAAACCTGCTATCTTAGACATGTTTAACTATGTCCAACAATTATCCTAAGCATCAAGGATTTTGATCTCCAGAGCGAGGATATCACTGAGAGGGCTTCTCCTATAAAAGTCTTCACTACTGTTTCCATATCAAAAGAATAACTTGTGGGCCTCCAAAAGGACACTGCTCGGCGGGGGACAAGATGCAAAGGGTATGATCGTACTATCCCGTTGGACAAAATGGTCGTAAACCTTTGCACTCTTCGCAAGCGGGCTAATGGGAGGGCAGATGAGATCATAATTACGATTAATCATTGAGGATAATGACTTTCGCCTATGCACCTCGATGGTATTAATATGCATAACTTGATCAAAGTCACGAGATTTCCCCCACTCGATACATCAGCTCGAGTGGGGTTTATTTGATGTGGGATTCAATTTTCGCTCCCATAGTTAATTACATCAAGCCGGGGCCTAAGAAGACTCTCGATTAAGAATTATATATTATTCTCTCAGATTGGATTGACATATAGGGAGTCTAGGAACTTCCTATTCAAAGGAAAGAATGGTTCAACTTGGCTTAGTCAACATGCATGACTCACATCATCATCCAGAAGGACTAAGATAGTGAATAGAAATTGGAGAAAAAGACAACATTACACTCAAAGCTTACAGGAGAGAAAGATGGAGGTGACGTCATCCATGTGACGCTGATAAGTGGGATTTATAGCCTCTAAAGGATAGAGGACTTACCCATAAATGAGGCATACTACGGGACACTGATAGTAGTAGTCTTGAACCCTAAATTTATAGTAGGTTCAATATTCTACACATAACACTAACATCCGTGTCCTAGCTAATGCATTTTGGACTTATATTCTCCATGAAAAGAAAAATTTGATTTTAATTAGTTTCTAATGCAATGCATGCTAGTTAAATCTCCAAATTAAGAATGCATGAAATTTAAAAAAAGCTTATAAAATAATTTTTTAAAGAAAGCTTCCTCAGGTTCAGCACTTCATACTAATAGGTCAAATTATCTGAACTCTACCCGCAGGCGGGGAAGTGTCTAAACAAGGAGAAGGATGCATTAAGATGTATGTGACCCTAGACGACCTCCGACTTATTCCCTAGACCATTATCTTTCTATTTTATTTAATTTCTAACATATTAAATTTTAATTACAACAACAACATCAAGCCTTTATCCCACTACGTGGGGTCGGCTACATGAATCCTTTTCCTCCATTGTGTCCTATTAAAGGTCAAATTCTCGTTTAAATCTAATAAAGAAAGGTCATTCCTAATATTTTCTAACCAAGTCTTTTTAGGTCTGCCTCTACATTTCTTAACATAAGTCAAATCTAATACCTCTACTCTCCTAACCGGGTCATTGGAAGGCCGCCATTTTATGTGACCAAACCATCTAAGGAGACTCTCTCTAATCTTATCTTCAACTGGAGCTACTCCAACCTTTTCACGTATATGCTCATTTTGTATCTTATCTCTAAGGTTAAAGCCACTCATCCACCTGAGCATCCTCATCTCCCTGAGCATCCTCATCTCTGCCACACTTAACTTAGTATTATGCTTCTCTTTTAATGGCCAACATTCAGCACCATAAAGCATTGCAGGCTTAACTACCATCTTATAGGATTTTTTCTTAAGTTTGAGAGGTACTTTTCTATCACACAACAAGCCCGATGCATTTCAACACTTCAACCATCCAACTTGAAGTAATAGCTCCTGCATACATATCTTTAATGATTTGAATATAAGCATTATTAACTCCTTTCTTTTCAAGAACTCTCCATATCACTTCTCTTGGAACTTTATCATATGCTTTTTCTAAATCAATAAATATCATATGTAGATCCTCCTTATTTTCTCTATATTTCTCCATCAAACCTCTTAATAGATGTATGGCTTCCATAGTCGATATACCCGGCATGAATCCAAATTGATTTTGAGAAACATTAGTATTACGCCACAACCTATGCTCCATAACTCTCTCTCCCATAATTTTAAAGTATGACACATTAACTTAATTCATATATTGATTATAATTCACACAATCTTGTGCATCACCTTTATTCTTAAAAATAAGAATTAACACATTTATTCTCCACTCATCTGACATCTTTTTAGTCTTCAAAATAGTATTAAAAAGTTTAGTAAACAAAGAAATTCCTTCATCTCCTAAGCATTTCCACACCTCTATTGAAATATCATCAGGTCCAACAGCTTTTCCACCTTTCATTTTCTTTAAAGCCTCTCTAACTTCGGTTTTACTAATACACCGATAAAAACAGAAATCTTTATTTTCATTTAGGGTGCTAAGGTCACTTTAGTCAATCTTATTTTTATAATTTTCATTAAAAAGTTTAGGAAAATATCTCATCCATCTTTGTTGAATATCATCTTCTAAAAAAAGTATTTTTTGATCTTCATCCTTAATACACTTCACATTAAATTTTAATTACGAGTAAAAAAATTTCTAAAGAGCCTAACGAAAATATGCGCATACACATGCAAGAAAGAAACCTATAAAGAGCACGCAATTTATACTGTACAAGCAAAGTAAAAATATCAATAAAATATCAACTAAAGAAAAGAGGCCAAAAGTTCATGGCAAGTGCCGTATACTGTACAACTTAGGATTTGCAGAAAAGTAATGGTGGTAAGACTCCACTGACAACAACATAGATTCTAAACCTATAGAATGATGCAAATATTAAAAACAAGGCATTTCATCTTAATCTTTGTCTTCTGGTCCTTCTATGGATCTCCTTCCTTCAGTCTTCTTATAGTTTGTTCTCTATAAGAATATCCAAATGAAAAGAAATACCCCGCAAGGGGTTTTATTTTTCTCTTTGTATCCCTTGTATTTGAAATTCCTTATTTTTATAGACTTTCACAACTCTTTACTTCGAATAAAGTTACATCATGAAAAAAATTCTGCTCTCCTACAGGATTATCTTAAGTAATTAAAATAAAATATCCTAAGCAGCTATATATGAAAATAAAAAAATTAATTATGTCAGTCACACTTGATCGTGTTCTTATTTATTTGGGTGCTAAGCGGCTGAAGCACATATAGTAATTAGATATATGAATTATTTATTTTATCCCCCTTTTTAGGGCTGCATGAGCATGAGCACCTGCAGAAAACATCGTTAGTAGCAAGATCGCCCATAACCTATGAGTAATTTGTCGCACATTACACCATAAATATAGTATAATAATAAAGCTCTTCATCACAACAATTATCACAAAAAATCAAAACAACCAGCACAGGTGCCACATGTAAAGCATCACATTACAGAAACATAAAGAAAATACCGGCCTAACCTAGAGCTAAGGGTCTTGTCTTAACAAACAATTATATGTGTGTATAGTAGGCTGTGTGGTTTTGGATATGTTCTATGTTGGGTAATTAGTTCAAGTTAGTTGTGATTTGATTTGTTGAAGGCCAAAGGGGAATTTTTAATTAAATTTTAAATATTAATGTTTTGAGGTCAATTTTAATTAGTTGAGTTGGTTGGTCTATTTTAACTTAGGTTAATATTCTCTGAAATTTAAGTTAAGTTAGTGAATTTTATAAGGTTCGAGGTTATCCTATCCGCTAAATCAAGAGTGTCCAAAGATGACTTTTAGGAACAAGCTAAGTCCTGTGGTTTTAGTATTTTTATTAAATATTAGACCTTATGGAGAGTAATTAAACTTTGAGTTTGTTATATTTGGAATTTTCTACACAAAGTTATGATTTTTAATAATTTCGGGTCTAGTTATTGAACTACGATTGATCCAGGAGTTGACTTTTTAATTAAGGTTGATTTCTAAAAAGTTTATATTTTTAATAAATACTAAATTTTAAT
>NW_021593331.1:0-345 GCF_001605985.2 Dendrobium catenatum
GTAAAAGCAACTTCAGTTTTAACACCATTAATTTCACAAGAAGGTGAAGAATAACCTTCTTTGTTAAGCATCCACATGCAATAATCATTAGATTATAAAAATGTTGACATGCGGGTTTTCCAAAAATCAAAATGTAGGTTATCGAATAGAGGAGGTCGGGTAATAGAATACCCTTCCGTAGTGTTACGATTCCCAAGGTTAGCCATGGATCTAATTCAAAAAGTTTTCAAACTGAAATTTTCGAATCCTGCTCTGATACCACTTGAAAGTTTGTTAGGGATGTTAAGCCCTATGAACTTAGTCCCAAACTAACCAAGAGGGGGGGTGAATTGGTATTTTAAAATT
>NW_021593332.1:0-465 GCF_001605985.2 Dendrobium catenatum
CGACCCCTCCAACCAATCAATTTGCTCAAGACAGGAAACATTCCTTGTAGACTTCGAAAGGCATATCAATTCTTCATCAGAAATAAGAGAAATTGGAACATCAGTAAAAGGTTCACTGGACGACATCCGAGGGGCTGAAGGGGCCGAAACATCCCCCAAACTCAAATGCAATGGAGAAACAAAATAGGTTCTGACCTCAAAGATAGGAGAAGACACCTCACAGGCAACAACCAAAAGGTTCAACATATTCCATAGACTAGTTAGTCAGAGCACGCACAACAGCCCCACACGACAAGCTACCAGTACAATTAGTTTGACAATGCAACACTCCCACATCATGAAGATTAGGAGCAGAAAAAGAAGAAATAAAGGGCAAATTCTTAGAAGACTCCATCCCACGCACAGGAGAGGCAGATGGGGAGGGGGCTAGAACCACCACCGAGGGACTAGCATCGACCAAAGCCA
>NW_021593333.1:0-328 GCF_001605985.2 Dendrobium catenatum
CTACTTCAAAAAATCGTCATAAAATTGCTTGGCCAAATTTCATCCTCATCTTGTTATGAAAGAAATTGGAGTACATACTCGTTCATCCAATCAATGAAAAGAAATAAAATTACTCAACAACGGTTTGAAAATTTAATTTATGTGCATACAAATCTTTGACTTCTCTCAAGGAAAACTCCAACTTATATGAAAGGAGATAACATGATGTGGGATGTTGCTGGAGATGGATTTGAATCTCTTGAGGATATGGGAATATTATAAATTGCTAATCTTTCACTTGATGAGCCTGAGTTAGAAGTTATGATATTTATTGAAGATGATATAGAAA
>NW_021593334.1:0-258 GCF_001605985.2 Dendrobium catenatum
TTAGGAATAAGGCAAGATTAGTAGAAAAGGGGTACAACCAAATAGAAGGGATAGATTTTAAGGAAACCTTTGCCCATGTAGCTAGATTGGAAGCCATTAGAGTGCTACTAGCCTTTGATTGTTATAAGGAATTTAAGCTTTTCCAAATGGACGTTAAGAGTGCCTTTTTAAAGGGTGTAATAAAAGAGGATGTGTTTGTAGAACAACCCCCAGGTTTTGAGAGTTCCCAATTTCCAAATCATATTTTCATATTAAAAA
>NW_021593335.1:0-218 GCF_001605985.2 Dendrobium catenatum
CTGTCGAGGATTCACAACAAGGAGGATTTTCTTCCCTCGGAATTTAGCACTAATTTGATTATGGGAATGAAGTGGCTACAAACCTTAGGGGAAACCAAGGTAAACTGGAAGGCATTAGCTATGGAGATCCAGGTGGAGGGGAGAAAAATGGTAATTAAGAGAAAAATGGTAATAAGGGGAGGCCCCAGCTTATCCAAAGCCATAGTTTCTTTGAAAAC
>NW_021593336.1:0-337 GCF_001605985.2 Dendrobium catenatum
TATATGCAAATGCTATATTTTCTATGTCATGTAAGTCAATATAATATATGAAATGCTACAATAAAAAATGTAGGGAAATGTATCAAATTTATCTACTATGTATTAATTTCAACAAAATTATAACTTCTAATTTCATCGATTAAAATTTAATATGTTTCAGTCAAAATGCTCATATTGACAACATCTTTCAAATATCAAAAGTTATGCGATAAAATTTTACCAATAAAAAATTATCCTAATTTTTCAGTAACATATAAATTTGATCAAAAAATACAAAAAACATCAAATTATTAAAATTAGAAATAGGATAATGATTCCTTACAGCGAGACGAGTAAA
>NW_021593337.1:0-474 GCF_001605985.2 Dendrobium catenatum
CGATATCAATGCTCAATATTCAATGACACCACGGCAGTGAAGACAATTCAATAATGACGACGTACAATACTACAGTAGGAAAATCATCTCAATCAATAAAGCACCAGTCAATTATATCTTTTCAATCAATTATATCTATCGACTTAAATCCCAATAAACGATCAAATCAATACGGCGAAAGATCAATCGAAATCAAATCAATACGAAGATCCATTGAAATCAAATCAATACAATCAGCTCCATAAAGAAATCTATTTTACGATAAATTAAATCCATACGGCAACAATTCATTCAATCAATCAATCAATAATCGGTACGACGAATCAATGTATCAATGTATCCATAGCATGAATCAATACTAGTGATCAATGGTCAATCATGAAATCAATATCTATAGTTATAGTCCATAATCCCCCTGACATGCTATTGATCTATCATGTCAATATCTATGAATCAATACGCATAATCCATATC
>NW_021593338.1:0-279 GCF_001605985.2 Dendrobium catenatum
AGAGAGAGCAAGAGAGATAGAGGGAGTGTAAGATAGGGAGAAAGAACGAGCAAGGGAGAGAGCAAGAGAATGCAAGAGAGAGAAAGAAAGAGAGCAAGAGAGAGAGCGAGAATAAGAGAACGAGAGCAAGAGAGAGAGAAAGAGTAAGAGAGAGCGAAAGAGCAAGAGAGAGAGAGAGGGAGAGAGAGGGAGGGAGAGCGAGATAGATAGATAGAGAGAGAGAATAAGAAGGAGCAAGGGAGAGAGCAAGGGAGTGTAAGAGAGAGAGAGAGAGAGAGA
>NW_021593339.1:0-9265 GCF_001605985.2 Dendrobium catenatum
ATGGTTGAAGATTATTAAAAGAAGCAACATCCCAATGAAAATTATCAAAAATTGCTAAGGAGACATAATAATCAGCCACCTAATTTCATTGATAAGAGATACATAAATAAATAACTTTGTGAAAATCACAAAGAAATGATCAATCCAAATTCAAATTATGTACATCCATATCTTTGGCCTTCTTTAATGACTTATGAAAAAAAGTCATAGCATTTAAAATTTTCACATTCAATTATGATACTTTTTATATCAAACATCAATTCAGGTAAAAATTTTGTAATGCTACTAAGAGCAATCACTTCCAATTGAGTAATATCCCAATGGCACATTTCTTTACCAAAAGCACCTAAAAACTTGCCTTTATGATCCCTTATAACTCCAATCCCTACAAGACTTTATATTACAAGAAAATAGATAATTAGCTACCAACAAAATTGGTCGCTAAAAATGATAATTTGGACGCTAAAGCAAATAGCGACCAAAAATTTTTGGGTCGCTGATTTGTCGCAGTAGCCTCGTCGCTGAGGCTTTTAGCGACCAAAAAAATTTTTTTGTTGCTAAATTAGCAACCACTAATTAGTATTGGTCACTAAAATTGGACATATTAGCGACCATGTTTTTGGATGCTAATGAATATTTATTTGGATGCTATTTAATAATTTTAATAATTAAATTTATTTATTACATTTTCCTGTAGCGACCAAAATAAAAATTTGTCGCAAAATGTTCAACCAAATAAATCACGTGCCCCTTAATTTCATTAAGTTTTGATATATATTTATGAATATAAAATCTATGATATTTAGTACAAAAAATTGTTATCCAATTATTATGCATTGACTATAGCAATTAAGATCAATCCATCACTCCTTTATATTGCAATTAGTTAGATAAATTTTATAATAGAGAAATAACACATTTTATTAACTTCTGGTCACAATAATAAAAAGCATAGAATCCAAAAAATTATATTAATTCATCAGTATCATTATTAAGAATTTGCATATGATTTAACAAATACATCCATCAATTAACATAAAAAAATGCGATCTCAGAAATCATTAATCATAAAATCTTAATGTTTACAAAATGATAACATCTAGTTAACATAAAAAATTTTCATTTACTTTTATGTAAATAAATGTAAAATTACAAAATCAACTCTATCCAAGGTAAGCGACAACATCAATTTATAACCATGCTAACACCAATAAATATATAGTACTGCTGCAGTGTGGGATCCAGTTCCATAACCATCAATGCACATTTCAGATGCAAAGAATTTCAACTAGGAGTACAAGTAGGCAACCCCTACACAAATGTACCTGAGGAAAGTATAAACTGGGTATCCCCTAGAAAGGCCGACTGAATCATAAGAACGGGTTTCTGATGGATACCATAACTCTTTAATAAATTGCCATTGCTAGTATCAAAAATTTTTACTTCACCAGAGTAGCTTCCAGTGACAATGCGATCAGAATTACCCAAGAAAGTAAGGCAAGTCAAAAGGGACACATCATATCGACACGTCCGACAAAGCCTAAACCTACTATACAAAAACTGACGATCTCGACGGCCAGCATGGATACCCCTATACTGCTTACCAAACTCATGAGTACTAGCCCGTGCCACAATATTTGCTGGTGCATTGAGGCTACGGCGGGGTTCTGGGCAAACATGTGGGTGCAGGAGAGAAAGTGGTCGTAGAGTTGTTATTAGAGCAGGGCACTACCGATGTTGATGCTTCAAATACTGCAATCCCTACATTAAAATTTTATAAACAAGATTATCAGAATATTTCAACAATTCTGAGATTATTCAAGGTAAAAATGATGGGAACTTGCATACCGCTTGGCAGCATGTCTTCCTCAAAGCAAAGTTCATAAAATTCTGATAGATGTTCTACTGATTGATAGCCTCCCTACAAAATTTTAAGTAAATTATTTAAAAAAAAAATGTTATATCATTCTAAGAATATGAAGAGTAAAAACTCAAGGAAACAAAAATAATAATAATACTACTACAAGTCACATCAAAGGTATGCAGGCTTTATTTTGATTTTTTTTGTTCTCTTGTTGGACACATTTAACAAAGCCTGTGCATTTGGAAGAGAAAAACACACTAGCCTATCTATATAATCGAAAATATCAAATAAGTTTCTACTAAAAGGAATGCTATCCACAAGGTCTTCATTTTCTTGGAACAGCTCACTTGAAGGATTCAACAAACTTAGCTCTGATTCTTCATTTAACATAAAAAATGCGATAGCAAACAAATAAGAAATATTTAAGTTTCCTACTTAAATAATGACGTAGCAATTTCTAAGAAATATAAAGTTTCCACTGTATCATGAAAACAAGTATACTTTCATCAAACACCCATAAAGATGCTTAATTTAGGTGATGGAATTTACATGCTATTTCATACCTTCAGTTGCAGGCTTGCAGCAGTGAATTGGGCTTCAGTTGAAGACAAAACTACTACAGGTTGTGGAGAAGACTTCCAATAAACTATCTTAGACCATCAATACTTTTTGTTCTTTAACATCTACATTCTAGTTAAAAATAAGCTAAGATAAAATAACTGTAAAATCCAACCTCAAACACCATATTACTTTCAAACATTGAATTAAAACAACAGAAACTTCTGCGCAAACAAAAGAAACTTATCAAAAAAAAATAACTCAATTATAAAAAATCCTACAACAAATTCATGATAAAAGTTTGATATCACAAACCAAAAAAAAAAAAAATATTTTCATCTAACTCAATTATAAAAAATCCTACAACAAATTCATGATAAAAGTTTGATATCACAAACCAAATATTTGAGGCTGATAGATTGCAGTTTGGCGTTTTAGAAGTTAAAGCAGAAAGAAGTATTACAAATGGTTTCTAAATCTGAAGTAAAAGCAAAAACAAGAAGTATAAATAGTTTCAAAATCTGAAATTAGATCTGCTCAAACAGCTCAAATAATCAATATTAATAATTCATTAGTTGAGATCCTATAACTTATATAAAACGATTCCAGGATTACTAGCATCCAAGAGAACCGGGAATGTTACATTTAATGCTCTATAAAACGATGCAGAACAAAAATCATAATACTAAGGAGGAGTAAACCTACAAAATTGAGCACCGAAAATCTAATCATTTTAAAATGCTGGCCCCATGTCATCCTCCATGTCAAAACCTGAATAGTTCCAATTTCATCATAAGATAATTACAGATTTATAATGTTGAGATTTCAAATAACTTTGAATCAAACACATGAGTCAATGATGACATCCTGATGTGCATATATAAGTGCATGCTTATAAGGTGAACTAAGAATAAAATTTACAAAACAAACTTAAACATAACAAACCTATATATTGCACCCATTTATCTTCAAATTGAAACAAATCACTAAGCCTGAGTCATACCGAGATAGCATATAACCAAGTCCAAATTAAGATCAAACAGATTGGCTTAAAACTAACTTTAAAAATGAAAGTCAGATCAGCCAAAAATCAGTTCAGTTACAGCCGTATACTGCAACCAAACCTCTGTGCATATCAGAAAAAAAAATTGGAATTATTAAAACATAAGAAACAATTGTGCAAGACCAATACAATTTAAGTTTAAATTAATCCATCATAGATGTTTGAAACTAGCAGTAAATATTGAAACTAGCAGTTCAAACTTGCAAGGTACATAACTAGACAACAAAATTCTGCAAAGATCAATTAAAAGATACTTAACAGAATGTAGTATGATATCATAGAAATAAATCAGACTCTAATCATCACTTTCTACTATTTATAGCATCATGATACCTCTGAAAGTGACTTGCAACGATAGTCTATAGTTAGCTATAGGACCAGCTTAATAAACTCACAATTACAGAAAAGAAAAGGTGAAATAAGAAAATAGAGCAAAAGTTTGTGCACCTTAGTAGTATGACCTAGAGCCACTACCACGCAAATAACCAGCGCCACCCAAGCTATGACCAAAGTTCACATAGTAAGAGCTTCCTCCAACCTAAAATCAAGGCAAGAATAGGTAGGTAAAGTTCTGCAAAGATCTAAATTCACAGTATGAATATAAAAAATCAATGCTGTAATGAATATGATAAAATCTCTATCACACAAACAAAACCATCACAAATTTGTTTAGATGATGGAACAAAGATAGAGATCACCAAATTAGTTTGTGATTCTTTATTTACATAAAGCTTATGGAATTTAGTACCATTTCACTTAGCACTGCTAACCAAAAGTACTTGATCCCAATTCACGTAGTTCTTCAAGGTCTGCATTCTTTATAATATGCATCAGCATCATAAATCAGTCTTAATAAGAATGCATCGAGTAGCAGATAAAAACCAATGAGAGCAAGCTCAAATAAGAATTTGATAAATCAATATTTTATTTTTTCAAATCAACATTTTTATTTCATAAATCTACAATTATATAATCTTTCCACAGTCTAAAATATACAACTTAAATCTTCATATGTATATGATCAATCAATTACAATAAATATCTTTACAACACATTATAATAAAATCCAAAAAAAAAAAAAAAAAAAAAAAAAAAAAAAAGATAAGATACATTATAAGAAGAAACTTCCATCAAAGTGAATTAAACAATTTTCCTAGCAGACATGCCGTACATCTCTTTAAGAGCTACTTGAGAACTCTATTAGGTGCACTGCTTGCATCTCCAAAACATCTGCCTCTCTATAATGTGATAAAATATAAAATATTTATGAGTTAAGAACAAGCTCACGAAACATAAAAAGTGATGAAAAATAATACTCAAATAATAAAACTATGTAGCAATATAATGAAGCTCGCCAAAGAAGAGGACAATGGTCCTTATCTTGAAAATTCATGCCATGAAAGGAGGCTAATATGTTCTATTATACTGTAAAGGATAGTGGTTCTTCTCTTGAACACCAGCTTGCTGAAATTCACTCGGTCGCCATCCAAGGCCTTCATATCAAAACCATCCTAGCTTCATATTCTTTATAGATAACTAAACCAAAATAGAAGAGAACAGACTCCTTATCTTAGCTATCATTGAGCAAAACTTCCTCATACAACTCTATTTTTTTACTTTAACAAATGCCTCAAATTGACTTCATTATAACAAAGTATATAAGCAGTGATAAGAAATACTATCAAATAAAACGTCTTTAGTACCTTCCATTAGTCCTTAGGATGAGCAAACATAAAGAGTTGAAACACAGAAGTACTTACAGATCAACAACTTGCTTTATTTCTTTGTTATGCATACAAAATTCAACCAAAAGAGAAGGTGACATAACAAAAAAATGTATATATATACATTCTCCAATGGCCTTATTTAGCAGAATTTGTAAAAATAAACTGAAAATTTTGTATCTAAACTAAAACTTGAGTTGAATGAAGAACAAAGTTCAAACAAAACCTTACAATCTATACATCTTCCCATCATTTTTAAGATCGGCACAAAAGTCATCATAAATTAGCAGAACAACTTCAAGCTCACTTCTGAGCTTTTGTTTCTGCAAATCAAAACCAATGTGTACAAAAACTTTCTTTACTATCAAATACCCTGCAATGAGTAAGGGAGAGCTTCAAGACAATTATGTATATTACCTCCAATAATGGTTGGTTTATCGGTGCCATTATGCTTAGGAGGTTCACTTGTAGCAAGGATTTGATCTAGGCAACTGACAACGAAAAATCTTCATGCTTTGTGAGAATAATTACAAAAAAAAAAAAATCAAAAAGAAATTTGTCAATTTAGTCATATGTGAAGAATGCAATTCAGAAACGAGAGCTCTCAAACATTTAAAATTAAGTCAATATAAAGCTAGAAATGCCTTCAACAGGGATTTTCTTTGGTGCGCCCATTGCTCGTGCTAGTCCCTCAAAAGATACGACATGTTAGGGCACATAAACACATAAAGCATTCGATATAAACAAAAACATTTCAACTCAATCACCACGTATAAATTAAATTAATACAACAAACTCAAAATTAAAAGAAAATATTAAATAGTATGATAAGAAAATCTCACAAACAATTATTGAAATATCAAGCTATAAATTTATCCTATCCAATTTTGTACAGGAGTCAATAGGATTTGAAAGACTAGCTGACAAGCACGATAAAAGAAAACCACATAAAATCCAAATGACTGCACTTCATATGAACATATATGGAAAATTTACTTTCAACACATAATAGTATATATTTGCAAAATGAACAATTTAAACAATAACGGAAAACAAGAAGAAAAAGATAAATTTTATCCAATTAAGATGTTCTTTCATAGAGTTTAACCACAAATTTTAGAGCCAAAGACACGAGATCATTTAAAAGAGGAGCTAGGCATCAGAAAGAATATTGAGGTGAAAGCACTATTATGGAAAAACAAAAATAGTCTGAAAAAGATTCATGATAAATCCATTCACGTTCTTACATGAACTAAAATCTCTTCTCTTCCAGCAGCATTCCCAGCTCCTTGATTGGACATAAAAATGGAGCATAGCAAAGGTACAACATCTCTGTAACAAGTGAACTACTAATTGGTATAAGGAATTGCCGGACACATGCTTTCAAGTTGCATCATCATATAAATAACTGAGAAAACAGCAAAACATCTCAAAAGAACCTAAATTATCAAGCTAAGAAACAGCCTTAAATCAACGAAGGCAAGCAATTCTATCCACGGAGATTAATCTCTCAGCATACTCTTAAGCAAAATTAATGGAAGATGAATATCTTTATCCAATTCTATAACAATATAGATACTTTAGAATATTAAATTGACTTACAACACATGAAAATTGAGAAAGAGAAAAAAAGGAAAAAGTGTAGTATATAGTATTAAGCAGAATAGTGAGTCAAATCTTGAACTCCAACTTGTCAGCATAATCTAGCTTGCTAAAAACCTTGTTGAGACCAAGGCATGGCAGAATCTCAGCACTGGCCATTAAAGAAAATAAGTAAAACAATAACATCATTGAAAAAAAAATCCTAAACAAACAAGAACTTGGAGTTATATCATATGGCCATTAAAGTTTTAGAGTACCAATGGATGAATAATAAAACATTATTTCTATGATCAAAATGAAGATGGTACATCAGATAAGAGAATCTCAAAGCTAGTTCAATTGACTCTACAGAAAGCAAAGTTAAGTAAATTAAAACTAAAAATGCAAGTAGCGTCTCATACTCATATGCAGCATCAATCGGCACATGTGAGATCAGGGTGCTAGGTAAATGTATTCTTCATATCATGCATTTAAAAAATAGCCATCCAAATTCAATGTATTAAACGAAATTCATATAAGTCTATCGTAAAAAATTATTCTGGAATTCAAACATGAAGAAATGGTCCTAAATTAAAGAAATCATTTCTCCCACTTAATGAATCATTATGTTTTTTTCACAGCACCATAGCACGATGTGTAAGAAGAAACCCTACAAAAAAAATCAAGAAAATTGACAACATCTGGGACCTATTTTGATGCCTGTAAGAGATGTAATATATGAGAAATGAATTAAACACCCTCTAGCTTGGACACAGTTAAAACACTTCACGGATAATTTTTTCTCGCCAAAAGTTCAGATTGAACAAAACTTGAAAATCAACACAGGGGTAGAGTAAAAAAGAAAAAAGACTAAATGCAAAATCGTAAGTGAACTGTGAAAATCAACACAGAAATAGCCAATGGATCTTTTCCTCTCAACCACTGAAAATCAACCCTAACCTCTTCAAACAACTAAAGCATTCAAGAATGTTGAATGATACAATAAAAATTAGAGGCAACTGATGTAGTGGATAGTCGGAAGAATCTATTTGCAAGAATGATTTGAATCCCAATCCAGGGAAAATGGCAAACACAAAGCTTGAAAGCTTTAAGAGAGTAATATTTTCATTCAATGCCTTTCTCCTCTTACACATTCCCTATATATAATGCAAAAGCAAAGAAAACCTAGAGAATCCTAGAATATTCTAGAGAACTTGTAATAACTAAATAAAATAACCTAAGGAATATTATAAGCTAAAAATGCTCCGCATCATTCTCCCCTAGCGTAAAAAAGGCTCGACTCCGTCGAGACGCATTATTGAAAAAGAGATTGTTGCAGAAGACAGATTCCCGGATCGAAGATCTTGTTCTCAATATTTCCAAAATTAACAACTTTTCTCTCCATTGAAGCCTCGGGTACCGCAGTATCACCTTTGTCTGAAATTTTTCTCCCATCTTGCAATGACACCATCATGTTACCTCGCACGGGTTTCACCATATCAAAACAACAAGCCTCAAGAGACTCAATTATTTGAGAAGTCCTAGTGGTAGTCAAATGACCTGAATAAGAGGCAAGTACAACCAAAGCATCTGCAGCAAACTTACGAGTGACCCAATCACTAATCTCATGACATTCATGAATGCTTTGAAGCACAGTTGGCATTCCACTGACATCTTCATCAGTCGCCAAGCCAAAATAGTCACTGTAGTTCACAATAAACGCTACCTTCAAAAGAGGAGTATGACGCTTCTTAACCTGATAGTCCCACTCATGCAGCCCAGCAAATGCCTTTGCAGCATCTTCGCTATCAAATGAAAGTGCTGCATCACCAACATTAGCATATGGATCTTCCACAGAGGTCCGCCCTTATCAAAGGATTTCCCATTTTCTTTTAGTCGACATATTATTGATCTTTATTTTTCTACTTTTCCAGAGCCTTGCTGAGTTGCTGTGCGAACTGGTGAGTAGATAAGGACCTGCAAGCCACGATGAGTATACATCAGGAGGCCACCTCCAGGTTGTTACTAGAGTGGATGAGGTAGTTCAAGATTCGTATTCTGGTGATCTCGCGCTTAGGATCTCTCAGAGAGATTTGTTAGACTTAGGTTGTTATAGTGAGGAAGTCTGCCACTTGCTAAGCTCCGGGGCAATGGAACCGGAGAAACAGTTTTCGCTGAAATCCATCTTGGATAGTTTCTCCAGCCGGCCGATTTCCGGCGGAATGCTGCCTGAAAAGAGGTTTTGGTTGATTAGAAGCTTCTGGACAACATAGAAATTGCCGATTGAAGGCGGAAGATGACCGGAAAGGCGATTGTTCGATAGAGCAATCTGGCCGAGGTTTGGTGAGATCTGGGAACTGCTAGTGATATAGTTTTCTTCGGGCAAGCACTGTGGGCAGCGGCTGGATTTGTGTTTTCGGATTTGTTTGTTTGCGGGAGTCTGTTCGGGCAAGCGCCGGGCGAAGTCACGCACGC
>NW_021593340.1:0-202 GCF_001605985.2 Dendrobium catenatum
CTAGAGCCCAAAAGAACAAACCCTAGAACTCAAATCTTTTCTCCAATTCAAGATGAAAAACAAACCCTAGCCAAAAGGACTAATTAAAGTCAAATGAATCTTACAAAATTTCTAAATAGCTCTTAATTCAAAATTTCCCTCATAAACAACAATTTAATTAAGTAACTTGGCCCCACTAGGGCATCTGCCCCCCCGGTTCCGC
>NW_021593341.1:0-1403 GCF_001605985.2 Dendrobium catenatum
CCTTGATCATGGCGTGTTTATTGGACATCTGAATTTTTTAATGATATCAAAATTTGACAATCTTGGACTCGTTGGATTCGTCTCCTCGAGCCACTCGATTCAACTATAAGCATGTCACGTTTGGTAATCCAAATTATGGATTGAACATTCCAAATGCACTTCGGGTCTTTGATTTGGACTCATTTGGGTTTAGATTGAGTCAAATTTGATGTTGTTGGGTTCATATTTTTGAGACATTCAATTCGACTATAAGTTTGCTGAAATCTGAGTTCAGATGGTCTCCGCTTTAATTTTTAAAATTTCCAACTTGATTTTACCTTGAGATTCATGCCCAATCAACATAAGTTTTTGATGATATATCAATAATCAAGATAAGATGATTCCTCTCAATAATCTCACAACAATTTTGTCTTCAATGAACTCATCAAACACCTAAATTTTACCTATGAGATAATAATTATGATTAACCTTAGTAAATATATTCAATACTACCATGTGAACACAGTTTAACTTGATCTTTTAGTTGAGAACTTTGACTATCAACTAAGAGATATTGAGTTTGAAGCTTATGTATATAATTTACGTGTGAATTTGCCTTAATTAATCTAAATATTCTAAAAAAATATTAGCACATGACAATGCTTGTTGTCCATCATCTGTTTGCACTTTAGCCACATCGTGGACAATTTTATACATGCATAATTACCTTCATTGTGATCCTCAATTAATCCCTTTTGCTACCTTAGACCTTTTTATTCTCTCCTTTTTTTTTTCTTAGACTTGTAATCTTTCATGAGTAATAAAAGAGGTTTAAATCCTGCTTATATATATGACGCAAATGTTTGGACTAAGGCTTCATTTGAATGACTTTCTTATTACCTTTTAAAACAACTTTTTATTTAAAAAAATAAATATTTTATCTTAAAAATCCGCTTTAAGAAATAGTAAAAAAGCCGTCCCAAATAAAACCTAAATCACTTAAAATC
Organism: Dendrobium catenatum; assembly: GCF_001605985.2. NCBI lineage: Eukaryota > Viridiplantae > Streptophyta > Magnoliopsida > Asparagales > Orchidaceae > Dendrobium > Dendrobium catenatum. The sequence continues at coordinate 987 of NW_021593341.1, forward strand.
CCATCTTTGTATTTTATTTTTTCTTTCCATGCCCTATTTTCTACTCATTTCTACTCATTTAACTATTAGAGTATGTATGATTAGAGTGCTTTCCTCGATTCTTTTCGACTGTTGAACAATTTCTATTCATCCACTATTGTTTGATTTGGATGAAAATTTTTTATGTTCATGATGGTTAGGAAATAAACTAACTAATCCAAAAGTCTCAAGCATATCCTCAAAAATTTTTGATTTTATTTGATTTAGTGTAACATTTTGTCAAAATCATTTGATCAAGTGAATGTAGAAGCTATCAAGGTAGATGCTCTTGATATTCAAGGTAGAAACTATAAATTAACAAAATATGATAATTAGTTGGTTTGCTTGAGATGACAAATTTATTATCAAAAGGCCCACCTTTTTCATTGATCTTCAACA
>NW_021593342.1:0-643 GCF_001605985.2 Dendrobium catenatum
ATTACATCCTTAATGGATTCTATTGACCTTTTCCATATTGGTTAACATCATCGATCAATGCTCTAACATACAACATTGGATAAGTCAAACATCCTTGGTGGATTCTCTTGACCTCTTCAATATAGGTTAACATCATCAAACAACGCTCTAATAAACAACTTAAGAATGGTCAAATATCCCAGCTAGATTCAAGTGATCTCTTCTCTACTGCACATTGATACATTTATTATAAATTCCTCTTTCTAGAAAAGTTATAACCTGATTATCATCAGGCTTCCACTCAATTAACAATGTTGGTGTGTTGCTAGACTACTAACAGGGTACACTACTTTGACCCATCCCATCAAGGATGCTTGATATCCGCACGTATCAGTGTGAATGCAGATTGCTTCCAAGAAAGTATGACTTTATTGTGACCATCATCATCCCTTATTTATATCAGATATTAGTGGCCCCTTGCTCGACTACTATTGCTAGCACACTCTCCCTTTTAGCTCTTAACCTGATTGTCGACCATTACCAATCACAATCAGACTTCCTCTTGTCATCAGATTTCTATCTGACACCAGACTTCCTCTCATTGCCAAATTTCTACCCAAAACCGGACTTCTGCCTATCGCCAGACTTCCTCCCATCATCGAAT
>NW_021593343.1:0-239 GCF_001605985.2 Dendrobium catenatum
CCTGAATTACTTTTGAACACAAATGATTTGAAACAATCTAAAGTGGCTTATTTGGTGCTTGGAAAAGAATCTGATTTGGCTCTTGAAATTCCTAAGGAAATGCAACCGTTGCTTAATTAATTTTCTGATTTAACACTTGACGAGTTACCAACTGGCTTACCTCCTATGAGAGACATTCAACATCACATTGATTTAATTCCTTGAGCAACATTGCCTAATCTTTCACATTACAGGATGAG
>NW_021593344.1:0-242 GCF_001605985.2 Dendrobium catenatum
GGAGAAGCCGCGTGGAAGGGAGAAAGGTAACTTCACATCCGCGAGCTCGTTGTTGCCTCCGATCAGATGTTGTAACTTCCGCTCGGACAGGGAAAAGAGGTCACAGAAGGAGTGAAGTCTAGCTGCCCGAAGCCATCATTCTCTCGCATATTTAACAATGCAAGGTCGTGCAATGAAACGATGCGAGGTGCGAGAAATGACGTCGGTCGTATGAGCGACGTGCAACGCCTGCGGCAGGTATG
>NW_021593345.1:0-405 GCF_001605985.2 Dendrobium catenatum
CTTTATGTTAAATCCAATTTTAAATTAAATCAAATTGGATTTAATAATTGTCTTTCCTAGTCATCATTTCGCATTTGGAAACCCCCTCCCTTCCTCCCCCAATCTACTCCTCCTACTTGAAGCCGCCGGCCCCCTTATTGGAGATTTCCATTGAATGCATTAAATGCCCCTCCCCTTATTTGAAATCTGAAATTGATTTCAAGAAAACTTTCCCTCCAATTTCAATTAAAAATGAGATTGATTTTAGTTTTCTCCACAAACCCTTCTCCCTTCTTCTCTCTATGCCGCCGGCCCCCATACATGGGCAAAATTCCTCTCTTGCCAAATTAACCTCTACCCTCATTTAATTTTGAAATTGAAATTCAAAGCTCTCCCTCCAAAATCACTTAAGTCTGAAATTAAATT
>NW_021593346.1:0-284 GCF_001605985.2 Dendrobium catenatum
AATATAACTTAGTGCATCCTGATGATGAATACGAAGACCAGTATACTATAATGATGCTTCCTTTAGATTGCTTTTCAAGGAGGAAAAAAGAAAAGCACATGTCAGTGTTTCAGAAGGACAAGAAGAAGGAGAGCAAACTTCTGCACCTCAGTCAGATTATCAGAATCTGATTGAAAAATTTGATAGACTAGAGACTCATGTTGATCAAAGATTTGAACAACTTGATGCTCAACTTTTGCAGCAGCAACAAGACATTGGTAGCATCAGAAATGAAGTACATGAAA
>NW_021593347.1:0-231 GCF_001605985.2 Dendrobium catenatum
AAATTTAAATTTTGAGCACGCGAATCGAGACGACGACTTGTGCGAGCGGCGACGCGGCGACTCACTCGATGCAATATTAAAATTTTTATTTTATTTTGTGCAATATAATTAAATTCTTTTTAGAAAGAGAGGGAGAGAAAGAGAGATTTTAAATAAAAGAAAATTTTCCTCTAAATAAAAAAATCCAAAAAAATTCCTAAATACCCACTTAAACCCTCCTCACTCCCTCAT
>NW_021593348.1:0-281 GCF_001605985.2 Dendrobium catenatum
TTGTGCAGTAAATTCATTTCTTATTAAGCTTTTGAATAAAATCAAAATGTAACTTTCTCATTTCAAAAAAAAATTTGCTAAAATTAATTGATTTTTCTTAAACATCACCACCACCTTCATCTGATCATGGTCGATTTGATCTTTTATGTTTGTTACATTTTTTTATTATTTGTTTCCATTCAATGCTTCTCTTGTTTTTTATAATGTCAAAGGTGCATAACATATTTATTTGATTGTATTTGTATATCTTTTATTTTCATTTATTTATCTATTATTTTAGT
>NW_021593349.1:0-213 GCF_001605985.2 Dendrobium catenatum
CTAAGGGATATAATCAAATTGAAAGAATTGATTTTGAAGAGACCTTTGCCCCTGTAGCAAGACTTGAAGCAATTAGGGTTTTACGTGCCTTTGCCTGTTTTAAAGATTTTAAATTGTTTCAAATGGATGTCAAAAGTGCTTTTTTAAATGGGGTTATTGAAGAAGATGTTTTTGTGGAACAACCTCCAGGATTTGAAAATTCAAAATACCCAA
>NW_021593350.1:0-274 GCF_001605985.2 Dendrobium catenatum
CGTGTCCGTGTCGTGTCGTGTCCGTGTCGCCGTGTCCATGTCCGTGCATCATAGATGAGGAGGATGGAGAGGAGGAAGAGCACCATCATTTGGCTATGGTGGAGGTCTCACTCAACTCCATAGCCGGACTGACATTGCATTCCATCATGAAGCTGGAAGGGGAGATTGCAGGGTACAAGGTGATGGTTTTGATTGATAGTGGGGCCACCCACAACTTCATAGCTTGCAGATTGGTGAAGAGGGTGGGACTACCGGTGACCCAAGGGAGAGGGGT
>NW_021593351.1:0-2943 GCF_001605985.2 Dendrobium catenatum
GCGAGCCCATGCGCGAATGGACATTTTCGGCGCCGTTACAGACTGCGGCACTGTAGCAAACGACGGGATTTTGCAGGATTTGCGGGATGGGCAGCTGGCTTCATAGGTATGATGTGGACTTTCTCTCTTCTTTTTTTTCTGTCGTTAAGGTCAACAAATATCCCCCAACAAATGTGGTACGCGTCTAGAGCGAATCACGTTTGTTGTATATTGATTGACCGCATGGATCTCTAGATATTTGCTCTAGATGTCACAGTAGGGTTTTCATTTAGTGGATCTCCAAAATTTCAGTTGGATGTCACACTAAGATTTTCTTTTAGTGAATCTCCAAAATTTGTTTCGATGTCACACTAAGATTTTCTTTTAGTGGATCTCCAAAATTTGTTTCGATGTCACACTAACCTCTTTTTTTTCTTGACTCTTTTAGATGTATCCATAGATGGTTGAGATACTGATTCTTTTTGTCCTGTGCTTTGTGCTACGAACATTGATGGAGAATTACTTGATCTGTCTTTATTGACTTGTCAGGTGATCTTTGTACCTTCGGCCCTATGCTTCTAGCTTTGGCGGGCTTGATGAAGGAGCAGATGTCGATGACCTAAACCCTTAGGTTTGTATTAGGTCAATGGCAAAAAGTCATCGGTCCAAAGCTTTGTGCATAACGGACTTGCTGATGACAGAATCCTCTTAGTTCAGCCTTAGGCTTTGTGTGAACTTTGGGATAATTTTCTTCGGTCCTTTGCTTTGTGCATTGACAGACTTGTTTAAGAAAAATTCCTTCGATCCTCGCTTTGTGCTTTACGGATTTGTTGAAGGATTTGCATGTGCTAGATTCAGATAATAGTACCGAACGTAGGTAGTATCTTGATCCTTAACCACTTGAGAAGACTTTAATCTGAGTCACTTGAGTTCATCAGATTGGGAGAGCTAGAATTTGATAGCTCTTTGTCCTCTGGTTGCCGAGATGGGGGTTCCTCTACTACGGCCTTTCTTATGACTTGTTGAGTAGATGGAGATGCCAGCAATCCGACCATATTTGGGCTTGTTGGATCCGACCTCTTACACCCATTCAGACTTCAGACTTTGAGCTATGGAAATTGCGCTCCCCAATGCTGATTTTGCTGAAGTTGGTAGATTTGGAGTCATCATTTGTGGTTGTAGATTTTTGGAGCCTACGAACATTCAGTGGTTGTTCGAGACTCATCCTTCCACTGGAACTTTGATTCTCCAATCATTTAGGAGAATTTTGTGGACTACGATCACTTGAACTGGTCGAGTCAAATCAGCCTTTGTGCTTCCTACAGTTCCTACTAACGGGTTGACGAAGTGGGGGTTCCACTACTACGGCCTTTCTTATGGCTTGTTGAGTAGACGAGCTGCCAGCGATCCGGCCATATTTGGGTGTGTTGGATCCGACCTTTTTACACCCATTCGAACCTTAAGCTTCTGGCTGTCGAAAGACTTCAAAGATTTGGGACGATCAGAAGGTGATTTATGCATATTATTCATGATAATATATCTTCCTGTACTATTAGGTTAATCCATCGAATATCATCTAGCATATTGCCCTGGATGGATGCTTGGATGATGAAAAAATTGCTTTATTATCCAGGACGATCTCACTATCGTCTGGGACGATTAGTACAAAATGAAAAATATCATCCAGAACATTACCCTGAATGGATGTCTAGATGATGGAAAAATACCTTGATCATACAGGCCGATCTTTAATCATCCTGGATGATTAGTTTAATTAAGTACATATCATCGAGAGATTCTCCCTGACTGCACCGGGATGATTAAACATCGTCTAGAAAGAATTAAAGTTTAGTTTAACTGACCATCCCGGATGATCCTTCGATCATCCAGGATGATATGAACAATCAATCAAACCTTAATTACTTTCCTTAATTACCAGATTAATTTAGGAATAATTTTGCTGCATCGTTCAGGACAATGTCCAAAAATTTAACATGCCTAAATGGTTATGGCAGCTGATTCTTTCTGATTTGTGCCTATCATCCAGGATGATGAAAACATCGTCTGAGACTATGTGCTCATTCTGGATCGCCACCCGAAGAGATGGAAGTTCAACTTCTAGTGGCAACACCGCTTCAACTCTGAACACTAGAGAATAAGGAGTAGCTTTGGTTGGCGTTTTATAGGTTGTACGATACGCCCACAGTGCCTCTGCCATTTTCGTATGCCACTCTCTTTTATTCTTGGTGAGAATCTTCTTCAACAATTTCACCAGCGTCTTGTTGAAAGCTTCTGCCAATCCATTCGCCCTTGGATTGTATATAAACGAATATCGCCAATCGATTTTGTGCCGATCAACGAACTTATAGATTTTTGTACTTTTGAAAGCAGTATCGTTGTCTGAGATTATTCGGCGTGGCACACCAAATCTGTAGACAACATTGTGGGTGAAAAAGTTGATCACATGCTCGGATGTGACCTCTCTGAATGGAGCCGCTTCTGCCCACTTTGAAAAGTAGTCTGTTGCTGCCAGAATAAAGCGGTGTCCCGGATCTATTGGCCCAATTATGTCAGTACCCCAGCATTCAAATGGCCATGACGCTATTGTTGGGTGTAGTGGATTTGGCGGTTGATGTATAACATCACCGTGGATTTGACACTCGTGGCACCTCTTGGCATGATCAATACAGTATCTGACCATGGTTGGCCAATAATAACCCATCCTTTTGATTTTAGTAGCCATCTTTGGACCTGACTGATGTGCTCCACAAAGTCCTTCATGAATTTCTGCTACTACTTTATCAGTTTCTCTGGTCCCTAGGCACCTTAGCCACATTTGATCAAAGGCTCGTCTGTACAACATGTCATTGACAAATGCATATCGCAATGCCCTTTTTCGAATTTTTGCGGCCATAGACTTTTCTGTCGGGAGTTTGTTTTCTTTGAAGTAGTTAATAAATGGCT
>NW_021593352.1:0-332 GCF_001605985.2 Dendrobium catenatum
ATTAAAATTATAATTTATTATACAATTATTCATTTTGTAATGAACATCAATAAACCATTAGAATTGGTCATGTAAAAAGATAGAAGGCAATTGATAAAAAAACTATATATACACACACACAGACAGAGAGAGAAAGGATTAAATTTTTAACTACACAACGAACGCAATTCTCAAAACTGTAAAAGCTACATATACCATTTAGTTAAAAAAACTAAACTATGTATAAATAGATAGTTTTTAGTTATGAACCCTACATGCACTAAGATTGTGGTTTTTTTTCAAGGGGATGAAAGGAAAAGGAAAAGGAAAAGGAAAAGCATCTTTTTATAATA
>NW_021593353.1:0-568 GCF_001605985.2 Dendrobium catenatum
TTTTTAATGATTATATACCTATTATAAATTAAGTATTCGTTATCTATAAAAATACTAATCTTGAGTTGTCCCATTATTATATAAGAGATCTCAAGCTCATGAAGCTAATATAGAATGTCATACTAACTGCAACCTCTTTAGCTGATGGGACAAAAATGTCAAGCTTGAATGACGAGCCTGTGTTCATTTGAGTTCACACTCATGTAGTGCTAGTGTTACACTTTAGGTGTGGGAAATTTTTTTTTGTATGCAAGGATTTGAAATTATGGAGAATTCTAAATTGGGATAATATTAATAAATTAATATATAGGACTAAACATAGATCAATCCACTCTATTAATTACTCATGACATGGATATTTAATTTAGATATTTGGATCCCCACTAACACTCTTGTATCTTGAATTTAGACATTATGTTGTTTGAAGTTCTACAAAAGAACATAATTCTCAAGGTTGATTACATCATGGATGATGACCAAGAAAATTCTCAATTAAGAAATCTTACTTGTGTTTATTCAATAAAAATTAGTCTCTTTCAATAAAGAATGAAAGGACTTAAACATAAAG
>NW_021593354.1:0-302 GCF_001605985.2 Dendrobium catenatum
TTGCCCCCCCTAAGATGAAAGGCTGGTTCCGCCCCTGTTCATAGGGGTGCATATATATTATTTATGAAAAAGAAGGATTGTACAATGCATGCGTATAGATTATAGAGAGTTGAACAATGTGATAATTAAGAATAAGTTTCATTACCTAGAATCGATGACTTGTTTGATTAATTGAACGAATCATTTATAATCTATAAGATAGATTTAAGATCAGACTATCATTAGTTGAAGGTGAAATCATAGGATATGGAAAAGACATCATTCAATACATATATAATAATTGAGTTTCGATTTATGCCTTT
>NW_021593355.1:0-365 GCF_001605985.2 Dendrobium catenatum
ATCCTTGGGATTAATTGAACCATTGATGGTCTAGTTAGCCTGTAATTAGCTTAAAAGCCACCTAAACATCCTAGGAAACTCCCAAGCACTCTAGATAAATAGTAGAACTCCATAGATTAATAAGTCAAAATTTAAAACCTCAAAAATAACCAAAATGCCCTAAATTCTAAGGGGCTGTTTGGTAAACAACAGAATTTACCTACTTAGGATTTAGTAAATCCTGGATTTAGTAAATCCTGGGGTTGTTAAATTATGAAAACTGTTTGGCAACTTAAGTGATAAATCCTGTTAAATCCTGTGAAACTATTTGGCAATGTGATCTACGATTTAAGATGGTTGGTTCATTATAAAATTAAATATCTTAT
>NW_021593356.1:0-580 GCF_001605985.2 Dendrobium catenatum
TAGTGGGATAAAGGCTTGATGTTGTTGTTGTTGTATCATTTGTCTTATTCATCATTTGTCTTATCTGTCATTTGTCTTATCTATTATCGATCTTATATATCATCTATCTTCAGTCCCATATCAATCATATATCAGTCATCAGTCTTTTCAATCATATCAGTATCAATCTCATCTGTCTCATCTAGTGTATCAGTTCATTCATATTACTTATTCTTAGACGTATTTTAAATCATGCATATCGTAATAACAAATATCATGTACACCACCATATGCAATTATCATAACATATACATCTCTTTAGTGTGCTCATCAATATGCATATATTATGTCAAAATATATGTTATGCATAATGAGCAATAACCATATGACTATCATATATCTCTTATTCAAATTTAGCACATTAACTTCTAATCATTTTACATACAGTCTTTCTCTATCCATTTCAAACAAAATGTCATATATGCAAGACTAAATTTTAATATAAATCGGTAAAAATATTTAGAATAATGATGTCTATCACATACCAATAGTTATACAATGAAAGTTTGTTTTAATGAGAGAAATTATATTTTTACCAATT
>NW_021593357.1:0-689 GCF_001605985.2 Dendrobium catenatum
TGTATAAAATGAATATGCACATTATAAGTAAAGAAAAGAATCTCTTTCCAAAACATTATTAACAAGAAAAACATTTAAATGAACATAATAAATCTTTATATAAACTCACATAATGAATTTATGGGAGTGGGTATTCATACATGGAAACTTGACTATGAATCCTTTAGAAAAAGGAAACAAACTAGAAGTGCCTACTTTCCTTAGATTGATACAATATCAAATCTATAAAAGTTTTCTTTAAACTTTAAATTGCATTACTTACCTCTTTGTCCAGTCGTCTCTTCCAATTCTCTACTTCGTACCCTTCTACGATTATATGTCACTTCATAGCTTTCTCTTTGCATATGACCAAATTTACCTAAGACATAACCAAATCTTTGTTATAGTTTACTATTCACTGTTATCCCAATTCGTTTGCACCCATACATCAATTTACAAATCTTCACATATTCTATATTAATTACATTCAAAGCTTTGATAACAGGTTTTTTAAATACCTTTTTAAATTACTGCTTCTGATTCTTCAGTTATGCACAAATTGCTCTTCCTTACTCTCTTGAATCCAATGCACAACCGAACTCCCTTTAGGAATCCAACAACTATGCTGAATTCTTCCACAGGCAGTCACTATGCCGAAGCCAGCAATAAGGAATTTCCAAGAATATTCACAATCCCGCAAGCAGGAATTG
>NW_021593358.1:0-417 GCF_001605985.2 Dendrobium catenatum
AAACGAAATTCCATGTTCATCGCAGGACGATGTTCTCTAGATTCATGTTTTAAACTGTTCATCCAGACAAAATTCCATGTTCGTCCTAGGACGATGTTCTCTGGATTCATGACTTAAACTGTTTATCAGACGAAATTCCATGTTCGTCCATGGACGATGTTATCTTGATTCATGACTTAAACTGTTTGTCCAGACAAAATTCCATGTTCCTCCCAGGACGATGTTCTTTGGACTCATGACTTCAACTGTTGGTCCAGACAAAGTACCATATTTATCTCAGGATGAGGTTCTATGGACACAATCTTTGTTTTGATCATCCAGACAAACTTGCACATTCGTCCCAGGATAATGTGCTCTATTTCTAAACCCTAAGAGTCATACTGCAGTTATCTTTCAAGGAGGTTGAAAATAACTGTT
>NW_021593359.1:0-1527 GCF_001605985.2 Dendrobium catenatum
TATTGACTTTTAGGGAGCAATTATTCCTCGTAATTATTTTAAAATGATGAATTTGTATTTAAATAAATTAGAGGACTCAAATACATATTGTCAAACTCTCCAAGCTATGACATTTGAAAATAATGGGGCATTTGACGCATCTCTGAAAATTTCCTTGATCGGGCATGAATCTCGAGGTATACCTAAGTTGAGAACTATCAAAATTAAATTTTTAAACATTCAAACTTTTATTGCAACAAATGTATAGTCAAATTAAACATCTCAAGGATACAAACTCAACAACACCAAAATCTTTCTGATTGAAGTGTTTTTGGAAGGTTTAAAGCATTAAATAGATGCCCAAATAATATTCAAATATGGCATTCTTATAGTTGAATCAAGAGGCTTGATGAGTCAAATCCAACAAGCCTAATATTTCTCAATTCAGACATCACGTAGGCACATGGATGCAAGAAAATACTTCACAATCAAGGGGATCAATATGGTCCGTTTGATGTAGCACTCCGAATCTTCCCTGGATCTTCTATCTATTTATGTGGTTTGACATTCATAAAACTTTAGAAATTGTGCCACACTCTCTACATGAAGGGGACCATTTTCTAGAGATTGAAGAAAGCTCTAAGGCTTCAAGAAATTCAACACCACAACCGTGAGCGTATATGGATCGTCGTTGGACCATTGCCTGACCACAGACAATTATTGGACCACCACCCGACTGCCGACCATCGGCGGACGTCCACCCAACTTCCAACCACTACTGGTCTTTTTCCTGAACATCGTCGAACCACTGTCCATTCCCGACCACCACTAGACTTCCACACAACCGCCGACCACCATAGGGCTCCCGCCTGACCATCGTAAAATTACCGCCTGCTGCAAACCACCGCCGGACTTCCATCCTATCTCCGACCACCTTCAGGCTTTTCACCCGGCCTTTGAATATCGTCGGACTTCCACATGGTCGTAAATCTGCACCGGACTCTCGCCCAACCATCGTCTAATCACCGCCCAACCCCCAAGCACCACCAGACTTTCGCCCAAGCACCGTTCGACTTCTACTATATCTACATCAGACTTCCGACCAACTCTCCAAACTATTGTAATTCCATTACCTCTATGTCAATGGACTGGTTAACTAATATAATTCACAAAAATGTAGTGGAATCTTTTCTCTTGGGCGAGGCGCCCTGGTTTTTACTCTTTTTTTTTTTCCACATAAAATATTTATCTAGTATTTTTTCTTCTCTATCTTCAACTACATGTTTGTGTTTGATATCTGTACTTCGCTGCGGCGAAAAATTCACTCACTTTATCACCACAAATATTTTAGCCCGCAAAAAAAAAATATCTCACATTTGGGGTGAAGACATTGCTAGAGTTTGCAACGTAAAAACAATGACATCTATGCTTATTTCAAAAAAAATAAAGAATCAATACGTTTATGAGAAGGAAGTACCCAATGCACAACATAAAGAATTTTTAAAAATATACAAGTATTTCCTAAAAATAAACTAGTACATGATTGAT
>NW_021593360.1:0-241 GCF_001605985.2 Dendrobium catenatum
AAATCTCTCAATAAATGTGTAGCTTCCCTAGTAGACCTACCCGGCATGAATCCAAATTGATTTTGAGAAATATTTGTGTCACACTGCAACTTATGCTTTATAACTCTCTCCATAGTTTTGAAGTATGACACATTGACTTAATTTCTCTATAATTTGCACAATCTTGTGCATCACCTTTATTCTTAAAAATATAAATCAACACACTCATTCTTAAGTCATCCGACATCTTTTTAGTCTTCAA
>NW_021593361.1:0-387 GCF_001605985.2 Dendrobium catenatum
ACCGGATCTGAGGAAGTCCAGTCTTCTAAAAAAAATTATTTTATAAGTCTGTTTTTAAAAAAATTTCAAGCATATTAGATTGGAAGTTGTTAACTTGCATGCATTGCATTAGATACAAACTTAAAGAGTCAAAATTTTAATTGCATCAGTTTAGCATTTTTGCACCCAACATAAGTCAATGGGCTCAATTAGGAAATCTCTAGATGTCGGCCCCAACTCTCCAAAACTTTAAGTACAACGTCCCTACCACTCTTTCATAAAAGACCGGACTCATATCTTTTAAATCGATTAGGTGGTTAGCTAGCTCCCCAATCTAGGCCTGGGTAAGTCCAGACCTTGCACTGCATTAGTTAGGATCGGACGACTGTGGTCTAGTGTCCAAAATAG
>NW_021593362.1:0-803 GCF_001605985.2 Dendrobium catenatum
GGTTCAGATCCCGCACCGAAGCCAAAAACACTGGGCATCCTTTCCTCCACATTCTGCTCACTTCCAAAACAGAAATCAGACTGGAGAGAATACCTCGTAATCCCTGGAATATAACTCTCTCTCCGGCCACCAGCAAACTCACTTGCTTCTTCAGACAATCAATCTGAGCCTCATACCGACTTAGCCAATCCATGCCCAAAATCACGTCATACGACGAAATCGGCAACAAAATCAAACTAGATTTCTACTTCTTGCCAGCAATATCAATCTCACACAAACAAAACTTGCGGGCAATCAAATCACTTCCAGCCGGTAAAATCACGGAAAGAGAAACCGGCAGAAAAAGAGAATCCAAGCGTAAAGCCTCAAAACAGCGCTCGGACAGAAAAGAGTGACTAGCTCTAGAGTCAAACAAAACACGACAGGGCTGATCATAAATGTAAATCGTACCTGTCACAACATCCGGAGCATCTCGAGCCTCCTGCTGACTCAGGCTGTAAACTCGTGGCTGAACTGGAGCAGGAGCTGAAGCAACAGAACTACTCTGCTCTCTCTGAACTGTAGGTGGTCTCCGTGGTCCAGAACTAGTACTACCACCTCTCCCAGAAAATCCCTCAGGACGAGGAGGAACAGTCCTCGGTCTTCATGCTGAACTGACAGGTCTGACAAAACCCTCAGATCGGTACTCAGAACGTCGATCAAATCTAGCCTGTGGACACTCTACAATCCTATGTCCCGGCTGACCACATCTGAAACAAAGACCAGTCATCCTGTAGCACTGGCCATGGTGTCGCCGTCCACAA
>NW_021593363.1:0-353 GCF_001605985.2 Dendrobium catenatum
ATCTTTTGACCGAATTTTGAAGCATTTTAATGATATTGAAATTTTCCCCTTCGATGATAACACCTTGCGCTTCGAACATCCAATCCTGCACCACATTCTTGAGATACAAAACAGCAAGTAACTCCGTTTGAGCCACATCCCAGTGCAGTAACTTATATCCGAAAGCTAGCTGAAACCTACCTTTTTCGTCTCTAGCAATACCACCAATTTCACCTACATTATTCTTCATCAGAGCAGCATCTACATTTATTTTAATCTTCCCGGGAGGAGGGGGATGCCGATAAAAAAATAGCAAACGTTGGTTAGCATCCCAGTATTTGGTTGGAAATTTAAAAAATTACCTCTAACAGCAT
>NW_021593364.1:0-904 GCF_001605985.2 Dendrobium catenatum
TTTGATTTACCGCCAATCTTAGCCGAGCTCATTTGATTTACCGCCAATCTTAGCCGGGCTCATTTGATCTACCTGATATAAATTTTGTTTGGTATTTATTGTTTTAAAATTTTAAAAAAATTAACATTTATTCCTGAGGTTTTAACAACTTTGATGATCCTACAGACCTGTAATGAGTTTTGTGGACATGATCACAGAATTTAAGAACATCTAAGGGACTGAGTTGTACCTTGTTCAGCTAGTTCTTTGATTTTGAATTTCAGCTTTGTAATTGAACTTCTATATGAAGAGCAATTGAATTTTCCAACAGGGAAGTATATCTTCCTATAGTTCTGATGTTATCATCTATACATTTTATGCTATTATTGCTTCTGAGATCTACTAATGCTAAATCTGTGCTTCTCCAGTTCAACCATAACTGAATAAGACAATACTGAAAAAATTTGTTTTGTTGATACCTTGGTGCAATTAGATCAATTGTTTCAGTGGTGTTGCTTGATCAAAGAGGCTAGCATAAGCTAAAGTTTGACGTGTTTGAGGTGCGCAAAATTGTTATAAGGCTCAGTTGTTTGCTACTTTGCTGCTTCTAATACATCATTTGCAGCAATGCACAAATAAATAGATTTCCAGTATTAATCTATTTAATCAATTTAATTCTCGGTTGTTTTAGGATTTTGAAGCTTTAGATACCCAAATTTATGGTAATTTTTTAGCAGAAGGAATATAAATTTTAGTTACTTTATGCCAATGAAAGATTATGCTTTGCTTCCAGTTTTAAATCCTGATCTATCATTGAGCTTTTCAGAATTTATTTATTTTTCCTATGATTGTTTCTATTGTTTTTCTGTAGGATTGAAAAGTGAGAACCTAGAAAATAGGCTCCCCTCGCTATCCAGTACAGATA
>NW_021593365.1:0-461 GCF_001605985.2 Dendrobium catenatum
ACAAAGGCAATGATATTTTTCTACATTTTCTCCTTGCGCGCTTCTTCGACGTATTTTTTGAAGAAGAGCTTTGAAATAGTCGCTATAGAAGCTTATTCGTCTTTTTTTTTTACGATGTTCTTTTTTTGGGATGGGAAGTCACGACGAGAGCCCAACCATATGCTTTGCTTGAATAAGAGTTTTGAAAGAGTCGCTAAAGAAACTTCTTTGTCTTCTAGAACAATGTTTCCGTTGGATAGGAAGTCACGACGGGAGTTCACCGTGAAGGTAATGATCTTTTTCTCCTTGTTGTTCTCTTCCGTTCTTAATCATATCATATGAGATTATGTTCACTTTTGCTACCATATGCTATTATTCTCCACTCAGCATTCTATATGATCCTTTTGTACAAAACAAAGATTCCTAATTTAACTATTATAATTTACGACAAAATTCGTGTAACAAATTTTCACAATCATATG
>NW_021593366.1:0-317 GCF_001605985.2 Dendrobium catenatum
TGTTGCATTCCATGACTCCTAGCCTGAGATTTTGATATTGAAAAATAATATTGATTGAATTATGTCATTATTCATTAAATATTTTGAATGTTTCTCTTGACTTTCAGTACAAACATTTATAGGAGATCACATATTGCTCAGGACAACAGAAGACTCAAGACTAGGGATAATAGGATATGAAGTATGTAACTTTGTATTTTTTTTCTTTTATTTTCTATTTTTTCTTTTCTTGAGTCTGGACACTATAAGTGTATGCAAACTGAGAAACCAAGCAGACACACAGGGGAAGAGTTTTTTTTAAGATTTTTTTTTATTCT
>NW_021593367.1:0-429 GCF_001605985.2 Dendrobium catenatum
GACCCCCAATGTGTGTGGTAGAAGGAACTTCTGTTGGACACATTGGCGTTGACCGAATAGAAGTAGAATCTTAAGGATGGAAGGGAGGTGATCTCCCAACCTCAAGCCTATAGGATGCTAATGGAAGGCTTATACCTATTAGACAAGGGAAACTAGTGAAACCAAGGTAGGGAATACCTAACCCTGGGTCTAAGCAAGAGCGTCACCCAACCTTAGGTCTACAGGATGCTGATAGAAGACTTACTCCTAGTAGACAAAGAAACTGGAGAAACCAAGGTAGGGAATATTTAACCCTGGGTCTAAGAAAGGGCATCACCCAACCTTAGGCCTATAGGATGCTGATAGAAGACTTACTCGTAATAGGCAAATTAACTGGCAAACCAAGGTAGGGGATACCTAGCCTTGGGTCTAAGGAAGGGCATCACACAA
>NW_021593368.1:0-473 GCF_001605985.2 Dendrobium catenatum
AATTTTATTACTGCTAATTATGTTAATACTACTAGGGCTAACAAGATTAGTCGGTTATGTGGTTTTAGCTCTTCTTCATTGCCTATCAAATATCTTGGTACGCCTCTTACTAAAGGTAGGAGGAAGACAATGCTTTTTGATAATATCTTCACCATTTTTCAAAGAAAGTTTTTGCATTGGTCGTCTAAATTTCTTTCTTTTGGAGGTAGCTTAACTTTGATTAAAAGTTTGTTGAATTCCATTCCTATTTTTATTTTTCATACTTTGAACCCTCCGGTTAATGTTTGCAATAGAATGGAAGTTATGATTAATAAGTTCTTTTTGGGTGCCTCTTTTAACAATTCTGGCATTAAATGGGCCAAATGGAATAAACTTTGTAGTATTTATAAGGAAGGTGCTTTGGGGTGCAAGTCTATTTCTGACATGGTGAAAGGTTTTTATTGAGTCTAGTAATTAGGTTGTTAAGCCTAAGT
>NW_021593369.1:0-375 GCF_001605985.2 Dendrobium catenatum
GTTCCTGATACTAAGTAACCTTGCACACACACACACAGTTGAGGGATTTTCTATGTTTTTCTGTTTTGAGTACATCATCCTGGACGATGTTCATATCAGCCAGGACGATCCTACTAAAAATAGAAATCCTAATTAGAGCATCTTGGTTAAGTAGCCGTCATTAAGAATATTGTCCTGGACGATCCTTGTATCGACTAGGAAGATAAGCTCAAATCAGAAAGAATCAGCCTCCAAGATCAATTTAAATACTCTTTATTTCAGGACATCGGCTAGGATGATCTCTATATTGGCCTGGATGATGCAGCACAATTATACCTAAATTAATCTATAAATTATAAAAAGCAATTAAGGCTGATTGATACGATCATATCAGTT
>NW_021593370.1:0-235 GCF_001605985.2 Dendrobium catenatum
CTGAAATAGGTAAAATGTAACATACCTCAAGATGAGCAAATTTTTCAACTGGGCCAACATACAAAAATCGCTCTACGATCACCAAAACCAAGCTTTTCTCTTTCCTTTTCTCTCCTTTCTTCACATTTTCCATTTTTTCTCTATTTAAAATATATGAAATGGATAATGGTTTAAGTAAGTGCTATTATATATTTTAATAATAAAATAAAAATATTATAATATTTTAATTATTTTT
>NW_021593371.1:0-210 GCF_001605985.2 Dendrobium catenatum
GAGCCTCATACCGACTCAGCCAATCCATGCCCAGAATTACATCATACGAAGAAATCAGCAACAAAATCAGGCTAGATTTCCACTTCTTGCCAGCAACATCAATCTCACACAAACAAAACTTGCGGGCAATCAAATTACTTCCAGTCGGTAAAATCACGGAAAGAGAAATCGGCAGAAAAAGAGAATCCAAGCGTAAAGTCTCAAAACAGC
>NW_021593372.1:0-255 GCF_001605985.2 Dendrobium catenatum
TCGTATGGATTTGATTTATCGTAGAATAGATTTCTTTGTGGAGCTGATTGTATTGATTTCAATTGACCTGATGATTTCATTGGATTTGTTTTAATTGTTTATTGAGTTGATTAGATTGTTCGATGGATTTCCCTGCTGATAGATATAATTGACGGAAAAGTGCTCTATTGATTGAGATGATTTCCCTATTGTAGCATCGTACGTCGTCATTATTGGAACTGTCGTAGTGTCATTGAATATTGTATATTGATATCG
>NW_021593373.1:0-318 GCF_001605985.2 Dendrobium catenatum
ACCGCCTCGAGGCGCAGTTACGCAATTTTAAACCTTGGTTATTATGAAAATAATTAACTTACCAATCTACAAACTACGACGACGCAAGCATGATTATTTGCTTAACCGAGCAGCTCTACTGTTCAATTTCTCTAAACACATTGATTGAACAGTATTATGACAGTAGTATTATTTAAGAATGATATATGTAAATCAAACAATGTGATGAGGACATCGACAGACGCTACCAACATGTTTATCGCCGGCGAAACCGCAGATCGACGGCCACGATTCATCGCCTTTACTTTTGATTTAGATATCATGATGTATTTTATTATT
>NW_021593374.1:0-255 GCF_001605985.2 Dendrobium catenatum
GAAAGTGGTTGGATCAGGTATGATTGGAAATTTGAAATTTTTTTTTATAGACAATGTATTATTTGTTGAAGGCTTAAAGCATAATTTGTTAAGTATAAGTCAACTATGTGATAAGGGCTATAGTGTAAAATTTTTACATACTAGCTGCATATTAAGCCTAAATGGGAAAGATGTTTTAAATGGAAAAAGGGTAAATAATTTTTATATGCTAGATTTGAAAATCTCCTACTGCTTTTTGTTTGAAAACTATTTCTG
>NW_021593375.1:0-320 GCF_001605985.2 Dendrobium catenatum
GCGAGCTCGTCTGATTGAGAACGACCTGATGGCTACTTAGCAGCGGTGGACTGCGAGTAGGAAGAGGTTGGAGGTGAGGCTTCCGGTAGTGGTTCCTCTGGGAAGAGGAGATTTGGATCTGGTTCTGGATCTGGTGACTCCATTGTTGGTGGAATTTTGAAAACATATTTTAAAAATATTAGTTTTTTTTGGGACTTAAAATTAAATTCTAAAATCGAATTGTCTCGTTAGAAAAAGTATATCACCTTGAGAGGTGAGAATAAAATTTCATAACGGTATTCAGTTTTAGAATTATAAAATTCATCTTGAATATCGTGACC
>NW_021593376.1:0-318 GCF_001605985.2 Dendrobium catenatum
ATGAAGGAAGAGGAGATGTTGCATTTGGATGTGGCAGAAGTCTCCCTAAACTTAGTAGTGGGATTCACCCTGAATCACACTATGAAGGTGAAGTGAGAGATAGCAGGTAGGGAGCTGGTAGCATTGATAGATAGTGGGGCAACCCACAATTTCATCTCCACCCAGATTGTTGATTTATTGGGGGTGAAACTAGTGGATACAGGAGGCTACGGGGTGATGATAAGCACGAGAATGATAAAAATGGGTAGAGGAGTTTGTAGGGGAGTGGTGTTGGCCATTCAGGGGATACAATTGAGGGAGGATTTTCTTCCCTTGGAA
>NW_021593377.1:0-290 GCF_001605985.2 Dendrobium catenatum
GCCGGGCCGAGAGATTTTCGTTAATATTTTAACTGAACAATATTATTATCTTATCCTGATCGATGAAGAACGCACTAGTCCTTTCAGCTGCCAAGTGGATAATATATAGATATTAAGGAAAGATGGAGGAGGGTCGGATGACCCCATGCATTGAGACGGCAAGGATATATGCTACCATGCACTATATAAATATAATACATATATAAGAGGCGCTGGAGGGCATGATGCTACCATGCATTGATGATTGATAGATAGATATAAATTAATGAAGCAGGAGGGCCGGTTGCTAG
>NW_021593378.1:0-204 GCF_001605985.2 Dendrobium catenatum
TTTAGAAGAGAAGCATCTACGGGCACAATAGAACCTCAAATTGTATAAAGCTAAAATGATACAGGCCCACGATAAATTGGTTCGACTGAGAACTTTTCAAGTAGGAGACTTGGTTTTAGTTCTTTGATGACCCATCTTATCTCATCGGAAGATATGAGGCATATTTGAAACAACATGGGAAGGACCTTTCATAGTGGAGAAAGC